>NW_026604428.1:0-300000 GCF_024763615.1 Phlebotomus papatasi
CACCAAAACTCATCATGATCCCACCCTTGGGAGTTTTTTTTTAATTTTTTAAAAATGCCAAAATCTGCTCTAGAAACCGCAATTCTTAAAATTTCTCAATGAAAATCACATTAGAATACTTCAAATAATTCTACCAATCAATTAATATCATTAGTTGAATTTTTTTCTTGGAAAAATTCCCACAAAAATCATCATGATCCCACCCTTGGGAGTTTTTTTTTAATTTTTTAAAAATGCCAAAATCTACTCTAGAAACCGCAATTCTTAAAATTTCTCAATAAAAATCACATTAGAATACTTCAAATAATTCTACCAATGAACTAATATCATTAGTTGAATTTTTTTCTTGGAAAAATTCCCACCAAAACTCATCATGATCCCACCCTTGGGAGTTTTTTTTTAATTTTTTAAAAATGCCAAAATCTGCTCTAGAAACCGCAATTCTTAAAATTTCTCAATGAAAATCACATTAGAATACTTCAAATAATTCTACCAATGAACTAATATCATTAGTTGAATTTTTTTCTTGGAAAAATTCCCACCAAAACTCATCATGATCCTACCCTTGGGAGTTTTTTTTTAATTTTTTAAAAATGCCAAAATCTGCTCTAGAAGCCGCAATTCTTAAAATTTCTCAATGAAAATCACATTAGAATACTTCAAATAATTCTACCAATCAATTAATATCATTAGTTGAATTTTTTTCTTGGAAAAATTCCCACCAAAACTCATCATGATCCCACCCTTGGGAGTTTTTTTTAATTTTTTAAAAATGCCAAAATCTGCTCTAGAAACCGCAATTCTTAAAATTTCTCAATGAAAATCACATTAGAATACTTCAAATAATTCTACCAATCAATTAATATCATTAGTTGAATTTTTTTCTTGGAAAAATTCCCACCAAAACTCATCATGATCCCACCCTTGGGAGTTTTTTTAATTTTTTAAAAATGCCAAAATCTGCTCTAGAAACCGCAATTCTTAAAATTTCTCAATGAAAATCACATTAGAATACTTCAAATAATTCTACCAATCAATTAATATCATTAGTTGAATTTTTTTCTTGGAAAAATTCCCACCAAAACTCATCATGATCCTACCCTTGGGAGTTTTTTTTTAATTTTTTAAAAATGCCAAAATCTGCTCTAGAAGCCGCAATTCTTAAAATTTCTCAATGAAAATCACATTAGAATACTTCAAATAATTCTACCAATCAATTAATATCATTAGTTGAATTTTTTTCTTGGAAAAATTCCCACCAAAACTCATCATGATCCTACCCTTGGGAGTTTTTTTTAATTTTTTAAAAATGCCAAAATCTGCTCTAGAAACCGCAATTCTTAAAATTTCTCAATGAAAATCACATTAGAATACTTCAAATAATTCTACCAATCAATTAATATCATTAGTTGAATTTTTTTCTTGGAAAAATTCCCACCAAAACTCATCATGATCCTACACTTGGGAGTTTTTTTTTAATTTTTTAAAAATGCCAAAATCTGCTCTAGAAACCGCAATTCTTAAAATTTCTCAATGAAAATCACATTAGAATACTTCAAATAATTCTACCAATCAATTAATATCATTAGTTGAATTTTTTTCTTGGAAAAATTCCCACCAAAACTCATCATAATCCCACCCTTGGGAGTTTTTTTTTAATTTTTAAAAATGCCAAAATCTGCTCTAGAAAACGCAATTCTTAAAATTTCTCAATGAAAATCACATTAGAATACTTCAAATAATTCTACCAATCAATTAATATCATTAGTTGAATTATTTTCTTGGAAAAATTCCCACAAAAATCATCATGATCCCACCCTTGGGAGTTTTTTTTTAATTTTTTAAAAATGCCAAAATCTGCTCTAGAAACCGCAATTCTTAAAATTTCTCAATGAAAATCACATTAGAATACTTCAAATAATTCTACCAATCAATTGATATCATTAGTTGAATTATTTTCTTGGAAAAATTCCCACAAAAATCATCATGATCCCACCCTTGGGAGTTTTCTTTAATTTTTTAAAAATGCCAAAATCTGCTCTAGAAACCGCAATTCTTAAAATTTCTCAATGAAAATCACATTAGAATACTTCAAATAATTCTACCAATCAATTAATATCATTAGTTGAATTTTTTTCTTGGAAAAATTCCCACAAAAATCATCATGATCCCACCCTTGGGAGTTTTTTTTAATTTTTTAAAAATGCCAAAATCTGCTCTAGAAACCGCAATTCTTAAAATTTCTCAATAAAAATCACATTAGAATACTTCAAATAATTCTACCAATGAACTAATATCATTAGTTGAATTTTTTTCTTGGAAAAATTCCCACCAAAACTCATCATGATCCCACCCTTGGGAGTTTTTTTTTAATTTTTTAAAAATGCCAAAATCTGCTCTAGAAACCGCAATTCTTAAAATTTCTCAATGAAAATCACATTAGAATACTTCAAATAATTCTACCAATCAATTAATATCATTAGTTGAATTTTTTTCTTGGAAAAATTCCCACCAAAACTCATCATGATCCTACCCTTGGGAGTTTTTTTTTAATTTTTTAAAAATGCCAAAATCTGCTCTAGAAGCCGCAATTCTTAAAATTTCTCAATGAAAATCACATTAGAATACTTCAAATAATTCTACCAATCAATTAATATCATTAGTTGAATTTTTTTCTTGGAAAAATTCCCACCAAAACTCATCATGATCCCACCCTTGGGAGTTTTTTTTTTAATTTTTTAAAAATGCCAAAATCTGCTCTAAAAGCCGCAATTCTTAAAATTTCTCAATGAAAATCACATTAGAATACTTCAAATAATTCTACCAATCAATTAATATCATTAATTGAATTTTTTTCTTGGAAAAATTCCCACCAAAAATCATCATGACACCACCCTTGGGAGGTTTTTTTTAATTTTTTAAAAATGCCAAAATCTGCTCTAGAAACCGCAATTCTTAAAATTTCTCAAAGAAAATCACATTAGAATACTTCAAATAATTCTACAAATCAATTAATATCATTAGTTGAATTATTTTCTTGGAAAAATTCCCACCAAAACTCATCATGATCCTACCCTTGGGAGTTTTTTTTAATTTTTTAAAAATGCCAAAATCTGCTCTAGAAACCGCAATTCTTAAAATTTCTCAATGAAAATCACATTAGAATACTTCAAATAATTCTACAAATCAATTAATATCATTAGTTGAATTATTTTCTTGGAAAAATTCCCACCAAAACTCATCATGATCCTACCCTTGGGAGTTTTTTTTAATTTTTTAAAAATGCCAAAATCTGCTCTAGAAACCGCAATTCTTAAAATTTCTCAATAAAAATCACATTAGAATACTTCAAATAATTCTACCAATGAACTAATATCATTAGTTGAATTTTTTTCTTGGAAAAATTCCCACCAAAACTCATCATGATCCCACCCTTGGGAGTTTTTTTTTAATTTTTTAAAAATGCCAAAATCTGCTCTAGAAACCGCAATTCTTAAAATTTCTCAATGAAAATCACATTAGAATACTTCAAATAATTCTACCAATCAATTAATATCATTAGTTGAATTTTTTTCTTGGAAAAATTCCCACAAAAATCATCATGATCCCACCCTTGGGAGTTTTTTTTAATTTTTTAAAAATGCCAAAATCTGCTCTAGAAACCGCAATTCTTAAAATTTCTCAATAAAAATCACATTAGAATACTTCAAATAATTCTACCAATGAACTAATATCATTAGTTGAATTATTTTCTTGGAAAAATTCCCACAAAAATCATCATGATCCCACCCTTGGGAGTTTTTTTTAATTTTTTAAAAATGCCAAAATCTGCTCTAGAAACCGCAATTCTTAAAATTTCTCAATGAAAATCACATTAGAATACTTCAAATAATTCTACCAATGAACTAATATCATTAGTTGAATTTTTTTCTTGGAAAAATTCCCACAAAAATCATCATGATCCCACCCTTGGGAGTTTTTTTTTAATTTTTTAAAAATGCCAAAATCTGCTCTAGAAACCGCAATTCTTAAAATTTCTCAATGAAAATCACATTAGAATACTTCAAATAATTCTACAAATCAATTAATATCATTAGTTGAATTATTTTCTTGGAAAAATTCCCACCAAAACTCATCATGATCCTACCCTTGGGAGTTTTTTTTAATTTTTTAAAAATGCCAAAATCTGTTCTAGAAACCGCAATTCTTAAAATTTCTCAATAAAAATCACATTAGAATACTTCAAATAATTCTACCAATGAACTAATATCATTAGTTGAATTATTTTCTTGGAAAAATTCCCACAAAAATCATCATGATCCCACCCTTGGGAGTTTTTTTTAATTTTTTAAAAATGCCAAAATCTGCTCTAGAAACCGCAATTCTTAAAATTTCTCAATGAAAATCACATTAGAATACTTCAAATAATTCTACCAATCAATTAATATCATTAGTTAAATTTTTTTCTTGGAAAAATTCCCACAAAAATCATCATGATCCCACCCTTGGGAGTTTTTTTTAATTTTTTAAAAATGCCAAAATCTGTTCTAGAAACCGCAATTCTTAAAATTTCTCAATAAAAATCACATTAGAATACTTCAAATAATTCTACCAATGAACTAATATCATTAGTTGAATTATTTTCTTGGAAAAATTCCCACAAAAATCATCATGATCCCACCCTTGGGAGTTTTTTTTAATTTTTTAAAAATGCCAAAATCTGCTCTAGAAACCGCAATTCTTAAAATTTCTCAATGAAAATCACATTAGAATACTTCAAATAATTCTACCAATCAATTAATATCATTAGTTGAATTTTTTTCTTGGAAAAATTCCCACAAAAATCATCATGACACCACCCTTGGGAGGTTTTTTTTAATTTTTTAAAAATGCCAAAAGCTGCTCTAGAAACCGCAATTCTTAAAATTTCTCAATGAAAATCACATTAGAATACTTCAAATAATTCTACCAATCAATTAATATCATTAGTTGAATTATTTTCTTGGAAAAATTCCCACCAAAACTCATCATGATCCTACCCTTGGGAGTTTTTTTTAATTTTTTAAAAATGCCAAAATCTGCTCTAGAAACCGCAATTCTTAAAATTTCTCAATAAAAATCACATTAGAATACTTCAAATAATTCTACCAATGAACTAATATCATTAGTTGAATTTTTTTCTTGGAAAAATTCCCACCAAAACTCATCATGATCCCACCCTTGGGAGTTTTTTTTTAATTTTTTAAAAATGCCAAAATCTGCTCTAGAAACCGCAATTCTTAAAATTTCTCAATGAAAATCACATTAGAATACTTCAAATAATTCTACCAATCAATTAATATCATTAGTTGAATTTTTTTCTTGGAAAAATTCCCACAAAAATCATCATGATCCCACCCTTGGGAGTTTTTTTTAATTTTTTAAAAATGCCAAAATCTGCTCTAGAAACCGCAATTCTTAAAATTTCTCAATAAAAATCACATTAGAATACTTCAAATAATTCTACCAATGAACTAATATCATTAGTTGAATTTTTTTCTTGGAAAAATTCCCACCAAAACTCATCATGATCCCACCCTTGGGAGTTTTTTTTTTAATTTTTTAAAAATGCCAAAATCTGCTCTAGAAACCGCAATTCTTAAAATTTCTCAATGAAAATCACATTAGAATACTTCAAATAATTCTACCAATCAATTAATATCATTAGTTGAATTTTTTTCTTGGAAAAATTCCCACCAAAACTCATCATGATCCTACCCTTGGGAGTTTTTTTTTAATTTTTTAAAAATGCCAAAATCTGCTCTAGAAGCCGCAATTCTTAAAATTTCTCAATGAAAATCACATTAGAATACTTCAAATAATTCTACCAATCAATTAATATCATTAGTTGAATTTTTTTCTTGGAAAAATTCCCACCAAAACTCATCATGATCCCACCCTTGGGAGTTTTTTTTTTAATTTTTTAAAAATGCCAAAATCTGCTCTAGAAGCCGCGATTCTTAAAATTTCTCAATGAAAATCACATTAGAATACTTCAAATAATTCTACCAATCAATTAATATCATTAGTTGAATTTTTTTCTTGGAAAAATTCCCACCAAAAATCATCATGACACCACCCTTGGGAGTTTTTTTTTAATTTTTTAAAAATGCCAAAATCTGCTCTAGAAACCGCAATTCTTAAAATTTCTCAAAGAAAATCACATTAGAATACTTCAAATAATTCTACAAATCAATTAATATCATTAGTTGAATTATTTTCTTGGAAAAATTCCCACCAAAACTCATCATGATCCTACCCTTGGGAGTTTTTTTTAATTTTTTAAAAATGCCAAAATCTGCTCTAGAAACCGCAATTCTTAAAATTTCTCAATGAAAATCACATTAGAATACTTCAAATAATTCTACAAATCAATTAATATCATTAGTTGAATTATTTTCTTGGAAAAATTCCCACCAAAACTCATCATGATCCTACCCTTGGGAGTTTTTTTTAATTTTTTAAAAATGCCAAAATCTGTTCTAGAAACCGCAATTCTTAAAATTTCTCAATAAAAATCACATTAGAATACTTCAAATAATTCTACCAATGAACTAATATCATTAGTTGAATTTTTTTCTTGGAAAAATTCCCACAAAAATCATCATGATCCCACCCTTGGGAGTTTTTTTTAATTTTTTAAAAATGCCAAAATCTGCTCTAGAAACCGCAATTCTTAAAATTTCTCAATGAAAATCACATTAGAATACTTCAAATAATTCTACCAATCAATTAATATCATTAGTTGAATTTTTTTCTTGGAAAAATTCCCACAAAAATCATCATGACACCACCCTTGGGAGGTTTTTTTTTAATTTTTTAAAAATGCCAAAATCTGCTCTAGAAACCGCAATTCTTAAAATTTCTCAAAGAAAATCACATTAGAATACTTCAAATAATTCTACAAATCAATTAATATCATTAGTTGAATTATTTTCTTGGAAAAATTCCCACCAAAACTCATCATGATCCTACCCTTGGGAGTTTTTTTTAATTTTTTAAAAATGCCAAAATCTGCTCTAGAAACCGCAATTCTTAAAATTTCTCAATAAAAATCACATTAGAATACTTCAAATAATTCTACCAATCAATTAATATCATTAGTTGAATTTTTTTCTTGGAAAAATTCCCACAAAAATCATCATGATCCCACCCTTGGGAGTTTTTTTTAATTTTTTAAAAATGCCAAAATCTGCTCTAGAAACCGCAATTCTTAAAATTTCTCAATAAAAATCACATTAGAATACTTCAAATAATTCTACCAATGAACTAATATCATTAGTTGAATTTTTTTCTTGGAAAAATTCCCACAAAAATCATCATGATCCCACCCTTGGGAGTTTTTTTTAATTTTTTAAAAATGCCAAAATCTGCTCTAGAAACCGCAATTCTTAAAATTTCTCAATAAAAATCACATTAGAATACTTCAAATAATTCTACCAATGAACTAATATCATTAGTTGAATTATTTTCTTGGAAAAATTCCCACAAAAATCATCATGATCCCACCCTTGGGAGTTTTTTTTAATTTTTTAAAAATGCCAAAATCTGCTCTAGAAGCCGCAATTCTTAAAATTTCTCAATGAAAATCACATTAGAATACTTCAAATAATTCTACCAATCAATTAATATCATTAGTTGAATTTTTTTCTTGGAAAAATTCCCACCAAAACTCATCATAATCCCACCCATGGGAGTTTTTTTTTAATTTTTTAAAAATGCCAAAATCTGCTCTAGAAAACGCAATTCTTAAAATTTCTCAATGAAAATCACATTAGAATACTTCAAATAATTCTACCAATCAATTAATATCATTAGTTGAATTATTTTCTTGGAAAAATTCCCACAAAAATCATCATGATCCCACCCTTGGGAGTTTTTTTTAATTTTTTAAAAATGCCAAAATCTGCTCTAGAAACCGCAATTCTTAAAATTTCTCAATGAAAATCACATTAGAATACTTCAAATAATTCTACCAATCAATTGATATCATTAGTTGAATTATTTTCTTGGAAAAATTCCCACAAAAATCATCATGATCCCACCCTTGGGAGTTTTCTTTAATTTTTTAAAAATGCCAAAATCTGCTCTAGAAACCGCAATTCTTAAAATTTCTCAATAAAAATCACATTAGAATACTTCAAATAATTCTACCAATGAACTAATATCATTAGTTTAATTTTTTTTCTTGGAAAAATTCCCACCAAAACTCATCATGATCCCACCCTTGGGAGTTTTTTTTTAATTTTTTAAAAATGCCAAAATCTGCTCTAGAAACCGCAATTCTTAAAATTTCTCAATGAAAATCACATTAGAATACTTCAAATAATTCTACCAATCAATTAATATCATTAGTTGAATTTTTTTCTTGGAAAAATTCCCACAAAAATCATCATGATCCCACCCTTGGGAGTTTTTTTTAATTTTTTAAAAATGCCAAAATCTGCTCTAGAAACCGCAATTCTTAAAATTTCTCAATAAAAATCACATTAGAATACTTCAAATAATTCTACCAATGAACTAATATCATTAGTTGAATTTTTTTCTTGGAAAAATTCCCACCAAAACTCATCATGATCCCACCCTTGGGAGTTTTTTTTTAATTTTTTAAAAATGCCAAAATCTGCTCTAGAAACCGCAATTCTTAAAATTTCTCAATGAAAATCACATTAGAATACTTCAAATAATTCTACCAATGAACTAATATCATTAGTTGAATTTTTTTCTTGGAAAAATTCCCACCAAAACTCATCATGATCCTACCCTTGGGAGTTTTTTTTTAATTTTTTAAAAATGCCAAAATCTGCTCTAGAAGCCGCAATTCTTAAAATTTCTCAATGAAAATCACATTAGAATACTTCAAATAATTCTACCAATCAATTAATATCATTAGTTGAATTTTTTTCTTGGAAAAATTCCCACCAAAACTCATCATGATCCCACCCTTGGGAGTTTTTTTTAATTTTTTAAAAATGCCAAAATCTGCTCTAGAAACCGCAATTCTTAAAATTTCTCAATGAAAATCACATTAGAATACTTCAAATAATTCTACCAATCAATTAATATCATTAGTTGAATTTTTTTCTTGGAAAAATTCCCACCAAAACTCATCATGATCCCACCCTTGGGAGTTTTTTTAATTTTTTAAAAATGCCAAAATCTGCTCTAGAAACCGCAATTCTTAAAATTTCTCAATGAAAATCACATTAGAATACTTCAAATAATTCTACCAATCAATTAATATCATTAGTTGAATTTTTTTCTTGGAAAAATTCCCACCAAAACTCATCATGATCCTACCCTTGGGAGTTTTTTTTTAATTTTTTAAAAATGCCAAAATCTGCTCTAGAAGCCGCAATTCTTAAAATTTCTCAATGAAAATCACATTAGAATACTTCAAATAATTCTACCAATCAATTGATATCATTAGTTGAATTATTTTCTTGGAAAAATTCCCACAAAAATCATCATGATCCCACCCTTGGGAGTTTTCTTTAATTTTTTAAAAATGCCAAAATCTGCTCTAGAAACCGCAATTCTTAAAATTTCTCAATAAAAATCACATTAGAATACTTCAAATAATTCTACCAATGAACTAATATCATTAGTTTAATTTTTTTTCTTGGAAAAATTCCCACCAAAACTCATCATGATCCCACCCTTGGGAGTTTTTTTTTAATTTTTTAAAAATGCCAAAATCTGCTCTAGAAACCGCAATTCTTAAAATTTCTCAATGAAAATCACATTAGAATACTTCAAATAATTCTACCAATCAATTAATATCATTAGTTGAATTTTTTTCTTGGAAAAATTCCCACAAAAATCATCATGATCCCACCCTTGGGAGTTTTTTTTAATTTTTTAAAAATGCCAAAATCTGCTCTAGAAACCGCAATTCTTAAAATTTCTCAATAAAAATCACATTAGAATACTTCAAATAATTCTACCAATGAACTAATATCATTAGTTGAATTTTTTTCTTGGAAAAATTCCCACCAAAACTCATCATGATCCCACCCTTGGGAGTTTTTTTTTAATTTTTTAAAAATGCCAAAATCTGCTCTAGAAACCGCAATTCTTAAAATTTCTCAATGAAAATCACATTAGAATACTTCAAATAATTCTACCAATGAACTAATATCATTAGTTGAATTTTTTTCTTGGAAAAATTCCCACCAAAACTCATCATGATCCTACCCTTGGGAGTTTTTTTTTAATTTTTTAAAAATGCCAAAATCTGCTCTAGAAGCCGCAATTCTTAAAATTTCTCAATGAAAATCACATTAGAATACTTCAAATAATTCTACCAATCAATTAATATCATTAGTTGAATTTTTTTCTTGGAAAAATTCCCACCAAAACTCATCATGATCCCACCCTTGGGAGTTTTTTTTAATTTTTTAAAAATGCCAAAATCTGCTCTAGAAACCGCAATTCTTAAAATTTCTCAATGAAAATCACATTAGAATACTTCAAATAATTCTACCAATCAATTAATATCATTAGTTGAATTTTTTTCTTGGAAAAATTCCCACCAAAACTCATCATGATCCTACCCTTGGGAGTTTTTTTTTAATTTTTTAAAAATGCCAAAATCTGCTCTAGAAGCCGCAATTCTTAAAATTTCTCAATGAAAATCACATTAGAATACTTCAAATAATTCTACCAATCAATTAATATCATTAGTTGAATTTTTTTCTTGGAAAAATTCCCACCAAAACTCATCATGATCCTACCCTTGGGAGTTTTTTTTAATTTTTTAAAAATGCCAAAATCTGCTCTAGAAACCGCAATTCTTAAAATTTCTCAATGAAAATCACATTAGAATACTTCAAATAATTCTACCAATCAATTAATATCATTAGTTGAATTTTTTTCTTGGAAAAATTCCCACCAAAACTCATCATGATCCTACACTTGGGAGTTTTTTTTTAATTTTTTAAAAATGCCAAAATCTGCTCTAGAAGCCGCAATTCTTAAAATTTCTCAATGAAAATCACATTAGAATACTTCAAATAATTCTACCAATCAATTAATATCATTAGTTGAATTTTTTTCTTGGAAAAATTCCCACCAAAACTCATCATAATCCCACCCTTGGGAGTTTTTTTTTAATTTTTTAAAAATGCCAAAATCTGCTCTAGAAAACGCAATTCTTAAAATTTCTCAATGAAAATCACATTAGAATACTTCAAATAATTCTACCAATCAATTAATATCATTAGTTGAATTATTTTCTTGGAAAAATTCCCACAAAAATCATCATGATCCCACCCTTGGGAGTTTTTTTTTAATTTTTTAAAAATGCCAAAATCTGCTCTAGAAACCGCAATTCTTAAAATTTCTCAATGAAAATCACATTAGAATACTTCAAATAATTCTACCAATCAATTGATATCATTAGTTGAATTATTTTCTTGGAAAAATTCCCACAAAAATCATCATGATCCCACCCTTGGGAGTTTTCTTTAATTTTTTAAAAATGCCAAAATCTGCTCTAGAAACCGCAATTCTTAAAATTTCTCAATGAAAATCACATTAGAATACTTCAAATAATTCTACCAATCAATTAATATCATTAGTTGAATTTTTTTCTTGGAAAAATTCCCACAAAAATCATCATGATCCCACCCTTGGGAGTTTTTTTTAATTTTTTAAAAATGCCAAAATCTGCTCTAGAAACCGCAATTCTTAAAATTTCTCAATAAAAATCACATTAGAATACTTCAAATAATTCTACCAATGAACTAATATCATTAGTTGAATTTTTTTCTTGGAAAAATTCCCACCAAAACTCATCATGATCCCACCCTTGGGAGTTTTTTTTTAATTTTTTAAAAATGCCAAAATCTGCTCTAGAAACCGCAATTCTTAAAATTTCTCAATGAAAATCACATTAGAATACTTCAAATAATTCTACCAATCAATTAATATCATTAGTTGAATTTTTTTCTTGGAAAAATTCCCACCAAAACTCATCATGATCCTACCCTTGGGAGTTTTTTTTTAATTTTTTAAAAATGCCAAAATCTGTTCTAGAAACCGCAATTCTTAAAATTTCTCAATAAAAATCACATTAGAATACTTCAAATAATTCTACCAATGAACTAATATCATTAGTTGAATTATTTTCTTGGAAAAATTCCCACAAAAATCATCATGATCCCACCCTTGGGAGTTTTTTTTAATTTTTTAAAAATGCCAAAATCTGCTCTAGAAGCCGCAATTCTTAAAATTTCTCAATGAAAATCACATTAGAATACTTCAAATAATTCTACCAATCAACTAATATCATTAATTGAATTTTTTTCTTGGAAAAATTCCCACCAAAAATCATCATGACACCACCCTTGGGAGGTTTTTTTTAATTTTTTAAAAATGCCAAAATCTGCTCTAGAAACCGCAATTCTTAAAATTTCTCAAAGAAAATCACATTAGAATACTTCAAATAATTCTACAAATCAATTAATATCATTAGTTGAATTATTTTCTTGGAAAAATTCCCACCAAAACTCATCATGATCCTACCCTTGGGAGTTTTTTTTAATTTTTTAAAAATGCCAAAATCTGCTCTAGAAACCGCAATTCTTAAAATTTCTCAATGAAAATCACATTAGAATACTTCAAATAATTCTACCAATGAACTAATATCATTAGTTGAATTATTTTCTTGGAAAAATTCCCACAAAAATCATCATGATCCCACCCTTGGGAGTTTTTTTTAATTTTTTAAAAATGCCAAAATCTGCTCTAGAAACCGCAATTCTTAAAATTTCTCAATGAAAATCACATTAGAATACTTCAAATAATTCTACCAATCAATTAATATCATTAGTTGAATTTTTTTCTTGGAAAAATTCCCACAAAAATCATCATGATCCCACCCTTGGGAGTTTTTTTTAATTTTTTAAAAATGCCAAAATCTGTTCTAGAAACCGCAATTCTTAAAATTTCTCAATAAAAATCACATTAGAATACTTCAAATAATTCTACCAATGAACTAATATCATTAGTTGAATTATTTTCTTGGAAAAATTCCCACAAAAATCATCATGATCCCACCCTTGGGAGTTTTTTTTAATTTTTTAAAAATGCCAAAATCTGCTCTAGAAGCCGCAATTCTTAAAATTTCTCAAAGAAAATCACATTAGAATACTTCAAATAATTCTACAAATCAATTAATATCATTAGTTGAATTATTTTCTTGGAAAAATTCCCACCAAAACTCATCATGATCCTACCCTTGGGAGTTTTTTTTAATTTTTTAAAAATGCCAAAATCTGCTCTAGAAACCGCAATTCTTAAAATTTCTCAATAAAAATCACATTAGAATACTTCAAATAATTCTACCAATGAACTAATATCATTAGTTGAATTATTTTCTTGGAAAAATTCCCACAAAAATCATCATGATCCCACCCTTGGGAGTTTTTTTTAATTTTTTAAAAATGCCAAAATCTGCTCTAGAAGCCCAATTCTTAAAATTTCTCAATGAAAATCACATTAGAATACTTCAAATAATTCTACCAATCAACTAATATCATTAATTGAATTTTTTTCTTGGAAAAATTCCCACCAAAAATCATCATGACACCACCCTTGGGAGTTTTTTTTAATTTTTTAAAAATGCCAAAATCTGCTCTAGAAACCGCAATTCTTAAAATTTCTCAAAGAAAATCACATTAGAATACTTCAAATAATTCTACAAATCAATTAATATCATTAGTTGAATTATTTTCTTGGAAAAATTCCCACCAAAACTCATCATGATCCTTCCCTTGGGAGTTTTTTTTAATTTTTTAAAAATGCCAAAATCTGCTCTAGAAACCGCAATTCTTAAAATTTCTCAATAAAAATCACATTAGAATACTTCAAATAATTCTACCAATGAACTAATATCATTAGTTGAATTATTTTCTTGGAAAAATTCCCACAAAAATCATCATGATCCCACCCTTGGGAGTTTTTTTTAATTTTTTAAAAATGCCAAATTCTGCTCTAGAAGCCGCGATTCTTAAAATTTCTCAATGGAAATCATATTAGAATACTTCAAATAATTCTACCAATCAACTAATATCATTAATTGAATTTTTTTCTTGGAAAAATTCCCACCAAAAATCATCATGACACCACCCTTGGGAGGTTTTTTTTAATTTTTTAAAAATGCCAAAATCTGCTCTAGAAACCGCAATTCTTAAAATTTCTCAAAGAAAATCACATTAGAATACTTCAAATAATTCTACAAATCAATTAATATCATTAGTTGAATTATTTTCTTGGAAAAATTCCCACCAAAACTCATCATGATCCTACCCTTGGGAGTTTTTTTTAATTTTTTAAAAATGCCAAAATCTGCTCTAGAAACCGCAATTCTTAAAATTTCTCAATGAAAATCACATTAGAATACTTCAAATAATTCTACCAATGAACTAATATCATTAGTTGAATTATTTTCTTGGAAAAATTCCCACAAAAATCATCATGATCCCACCCTTGGGAGTTTTTTTTAATTTTTTAAAAATGCCAAAATCTGCTCTAGAAACCGCAATTCTTAAAATTTCTCAATGAAAATCACATTAGAATACTTCAAATAATTCTACCAATCAATTAATATCATTAGTTGAATTTTTTTCTTGGAAAAATTCCCACAAAAATCATCATGATCCCACCCTTGGGAGTTTTTTTTAATTTTTTAAAAATGACAAAATCTGTTCTAGAAACCGCAATTCTTAAAATTTCTCAATAAAAATCACATTAGAATACTTCAAATAATTCTACCAATGAACTAATATCATTAGTTGAATTATTTTCTTGGAAAAATTCCCACAAAAATCATCATGATCCCACCCTTGGGAGTTTTTTTTAATTTTTTAAAAATGCCAAAATCTGCTCTAGAAGCCGCAATTCTTAAAATTTCTCAATGAAAATCACATTAGAATACTTCAAATAATTCTACCAATCAACTAATATCATTAATTGAATTTTTTTCTTGGAAAAATTCCCACCAAAAATCATCATGACACCACCCTTGGGAGGTTTTTTTTAATTTTTTAAAAATGCCAAAATCTGCTCTAGAAACCGCAATTCTTAAAATTTCTCAAAGAAAATCACATTAGAATACTTCAAATAATTCTACAAATCAATTAATATCATTAGTTGAATTATTTTCTTGGAAAAATTCCCACCAAAACTCATCATGATCCTACCCTTGGGAGTTTTTTTTAATTTTTTAAAAATGCCAAAATCTGCTCTAGAAACCGCAATTCTTAAAATTTCTCAATAAAAATCACATTAGAATACTTCAAATAATTCTACGAATAAACTAATATCATTAGTTGAATTATTTTCTTGGAAAAATTCCCACAAAAATCATCATGATCCCACCCTTGGGAGTTTTTTTTAATTTTTTAAAAATGCCAAAATCTGCTCTAGAAACCGCAATTCTTAAAATTTCTCAATGAAAATCACATTAGAATACTTCAAATAATTCTACCAATCAATTAATATCATTAGTTGAATTTTTTTCTTGGAAAAATTCCCACAAAAATCATCATGATCCCACCCTTGGGAGTTTTTTTTAATTTTTTAAAAATGCCAAAATCTGTTCTAGAAACCGCAATTCTTAAAATTTCTCAATAAAAATCACATTAGAATACTTCAAATAATTCTACCAATGAACTAATATCATTAGTTGAATTATTTTCTTGGAAAAATTCCCACAAAAATCATCATGATCCCACCCTTGGGAGTTTTTTTTAATTTTTTAAAAATGCCAAAATCTGCTCTAGAAGCCGCAATTCTTAAAATTTCTCAATGAAAATCACATTAGAATACTTCAAATAATTCTACCAATCAACTAATATCATTAATTGAATTTTTTTCTTGGAAAAATTCCCACCAAAAATCATCATGACACCACCCTTGGGAGGTTTTTTTTAATTTTTTAAAAATGCCAAAATCTGCTCTAGAAACCGCAATTCTTAAAATTTCTCAAAGAAAATCACATTAGAATACTTCAAATAATTCTACAAATCAATTAATATCATTAGTTGAATTATTTTCTTGGAAAAATTCCCACCAAAACTCATCATGATCCTACCCTTGGGAGTTTTTTTTAATTTTTTAAAAATGCCAAAATCTGCTCTAGAAACCGCAATTCTTAAAATTTCTCAATGAAAATCACATTAGAATACTTCAAATAATTCTACAAATCAATTAATATCATTAGTTGAATTATTTTCTTGGAAAAATTCCCACCAAAACTCATCATGATCCTACCCTTGGGAGTTTTTTTTAATTTTTTAAAAATGCCAAAATCTGCTCTAGAAACCGCAATTCTTAAAATTTCTCAATGAAAATCACATTAGAATACTTCAAATAATTCTACCAATCAATTAATATCATTAGTTGAATTTTTTTCTTGGAAAAATTCCCACCAAAACTCATCATGATCCCAGCCTTGGGAGTTTTTTTAATTTTTTAAAAATGCCAAAATCTGCTCTAGAAACCGCAATTCTTAAAATTTCTCAATGAAAATCACATTAGAATACTTCAAATAATTCTACCAATCAATTAATATCATTAGTTGAATTTTTTTCTTGGAAAAATTCCCACAAAAATCATCATGATCCCACCCTTGGGAGTTTTTTTTAATTTTTTAAAAATGCCAAAATCTGCTCTAGAAACCGCAATTCTTAAAATTTCTCAATAAAAATCACATTAGAATACTTCAAATAATTCTACCAATGAACTAATATCATTAGTTGAATTTTTTTCTTGGAAAAATTCCCACCAAAACTCATCATGATCCCACCCTTGGGAGTTTTTTTTTAATTTTTTAAAAATGCCAAAATCTGCTCTAGAAACCGCAATTCTTAAAATTTCTCAATGAAAATCACATTAGAATACTTCAAATAATTCTACCAATGAACTAATATCATTAGTTGAATTTTTTTCTTGGAAAAATTCCCACCAAAACTCATCATGATCCTACCCTTGGGAGTTTTTTTTTAATTTTTTAAAAATGCCAAAATCTGCTCTAGAAGCCGCAATTCTTAAAATTTCTCAATGAAAATCACATTAGAATACTTCAAATAATTCTACCAATCAATTAATATCATTAGTTGAATTTTTTTCTTGGAAAAATTCACACCAAAACTCATCATGATCCCACCCTTGGGAGTTTTTTTTAATTTTTTAAAAATGCCAAAATCTGCTCTAGAAGCCGCAATTCTTAAAATTTCTCAATGAAAATCACATTAGAATACTTCAAATAATTCTACCAATCAATTAATATCATTAGTTGAATTTTTTTCTTGGAAAAATTCCCACCAAAACTCATCATGATCCCACCCTTGGGAGTTTTTTTAATTTTTTAAAAATGCCAAAATCTGCTCTAGAAACCGCAATTCTTAAAATTTCTCAATGAAAATCACATTAGAATACTTCAAATAATTCTACCAATCAATTAATATCATTAGTTGAATTTTTTTCTTGGAAAAATTCCCACCAAAACTCATCATGATCCTACCCTTGGGAGTTTTTTTTTAATTTTTTAAAAATGCCAAAATCTGCTCTAGAAGCCGCAATTCTTAAAATTTCTCAATGAAAATCACATTAGAATACTTCAAATAATTCTACCAATCAATTAATATCATTAGTTGAATTTTTTTCTTGGAAAAATTCCCACCAAAACTCATCATGATCCTACCCTTGGGAGTTTTTTTTAATTTTTTAAAAATGCCAAAATCTGCTCTAGAAGCCGCAATTCTTAAAATTTCTCAATGAAAATCACATTAGAATACTTCAAATAATTCTACCAATCAATTAATATCATTAGTTGAATTTTTGTCTTGGAAAAATTCCCACCAAAACTCATCATGATCCTACACTTGGGAGTTTTTTTTTAATTTTTTAAAAATGCCAAAATCTGCTCTAGAAGCCGCAATTCTTAAAATTTCTCAATGAAAATCACATTAGAATACTTCAAATAATTCTACCAATCAATTAATATCATTAGTTGAATTTTTTTCTTGGAAAAATTCCCACCAAAACTCATCATAATCCCACCCTTGGGAGTTTTTTTTTAATTTTTTAAAAATGCCAAAATCTGCTCTAGAAAACGCAATTCTTAAAATTTCTCAATGAAAATCACATTAGAATACTTCAAATAATTCTACCAATCAATTAATATCATTAGTTGAATTATTTTCTTGGAAAAATTCCCACAAAAATCATCATGATCCCACCCTTGGGAGTTTTTTTTTAATTTTTTAAAAATGCCAAAATCTGCTCTAGAAACCGCAATTCTTAAAATTTCTCAATGAAAATCACATTAGAATACTTCAAATAATTCTACCAATCAATTGATATCATTAGTTGAATTATTTTCTTGGAAAAATTCCCACAAAAATCATCATGATCCCACCCTTGGGAGTTTTCTTTAATTTTTTAAAAATGCCAAAATCTGCTCTAGAAACCGCAATTCTTAAAATTTCTCAATGAAAATCACATTAGAATACTTCAAATAATTCTACCAATCAATTAATATCATTAGTTGAATTTTTTTCTTGGAAAAATTCCCACAAAAATCATCATGATCCCACCCTTGGGAGTTTTTTTTAATTTTTTAAAAATGCCAAAATCTGCTCTAGAAACCGCAATTCTTAAAATTTCTCAATAAAAATCACATTAGAATACTTCAAATAATTCTACCAATGAACTAATATCATTAGTTGAATTTTTTTCTTGGAAAAATTCCCACCAAAACTCATCATGATCCCACCCTTGGGAGTTTTTTTTTAATTTTTTAAAAATGCCAAAATCTGCTCTAGAAACCGCAATTCTTAAAATTTCTCAATGAAAATCACATTAGAATACTTCAAATAATTCTACCAATCAATTAATATCATTAGTTGAATTTTTTTCTTGGAAAAATTCCCACCAAAACTCATCATGATCCTACCCTTGGGAGTTTTTTTTTAATTTTTTAAAAATGCCAAAATCTGCTCTAGAAGCCGCAATTCTTAAAATTTCTCAATGAAAATCACATTAGAATACTTCAAATAATTCTACCAATCAATTAATATCATTAGTTGAATTTTTTTCTTGGAAAAATTCCCACCAAAACTCATCATGATCCCACCCTTGGGAGTTTTTTTTTAATTTTTTAAAAATGCCAAAATCTGCTCTAGAAGCCGCAATTCTTAAAATTTCTCAATGAAAATCACATTAGAATACTTCAAATAATTCTACCAATCAACTAATATCATTAATTGAATTTTTTTCTTGGAAAAATTCCCACCAAAAATCATCATGACACCACCCTTGGGAGGTTTTTTTTAATTTTTTAAAAATGCCAAAATCTGCTCTAGAAACCGCAATTCTTAAAATTTCTCAAAGAAAATCACATTAGAATACTTCAAATAATTCTACAAATCAATTAATATCATTAGTTGAATTATTTTCTTGGAAAAATTCCCACCAAAACTCATCATGATCCTACCCTTGGGAGTTTTTTTTAATTTTTTAAAAATGCCAAAATCTGCTCTAGAAACCGCAATTCTTAAAATTTCTCAATGAAAATCACATTAGAATACTTCAAATAATTCTACAAATCAATTAATATCATTAGTTGAATTATTTTCTTGGAAAAATTCCCACCAAAACTCATCATGATCCTACCCTTGGGAGTTTTTTTTTAATTTTTTAAAAATGCCAAAATCTGCTCTAGAAACCGCAATTCTTAAAATTTCTCAATGAAAATCACATTAGAATACTTCAAATAATTCTACCAATCAATTAATATCATTAGTTGAATTTTTTTCTTGGAAAAATTCCCACAAAAATCATCATGATCCCACCCTTGGGAGTTTTTTTTAATTTTTTAAAAATGCCAAAATCTGCTCTAGAAACCGCAATTCTTAAAATTTCTCAATAAAAATCACATTAGAATACTTCAAATAATTCTACCAATGAACTAATATCATTAGTTGAATTATTTTCTTGGAAAAATTCCCACAAAAATCATCATGATCCCACCCTTGGGAGTTTTTTTTAATTTTTTAAAAATGCCAAAATCTGCTCTAGAAACCGCAATTCTTAAAATTTCTCAATGAAAATCACATTAGAATACTTCAAATAATTCTACCAATGAACTAATATCATTAGTTGAATTTTTTTCTTGGAAAAATTCCCACAAAAATCATCATGATCCCACCCTTGGGAGTTTTTTTTTAATTTTTTAAAAATGCCAAAATCTGCTCTAGAAACCGCAATTCTTAAAATTTCTCAATGAAAATCACATTAGAATACTTCAAATAATTCTACAAATCAATTAATATCATTAGTTGAATTATTTTCTTGGAAAAATTCCCACCAAAACTCATCATGATCCTACCCTTGGGAGTTTTTTTTAATTTTTTAAAAATGCCAAAATCTGTTCTAGAAACCGCAATTCTTAAAATTTCTCAATAAAAATCACATTAGAATACTTCAAATAATTCTACCAATGAACTAATATCATTAGTTGAATTATTTTCTTGGAAAAATTCCCACAAAAATCATCATGATCCCACCCTTGGGAGTTTTTTTTAATTTTTTAAAAATGCCAAAATCTGCTCTAGAAACCGCAATTCTTAAAATTTCTCAATGAAAATCACATTAGAATACTTCAAATAATTCTACCAATCAATTAATATCATTAGTTGAATTTTTTTCTTGGAAAAATTCCCACAAAAATCATCATGATCCCACCCTTGGGAGTTTTTTTTAATTTTTTAAAAATGCCAAAATCTGTTCTAGAAACCGCAATTCTTAAAATTTCTCAATAAAAATCACATTAGAATACTTCAAATAATTCTACCAATGAACTAATATCATTAGTTGAATTATTTTCTTGGAAAAATTCCCACAAAAATCATCATGATCCCACCCTTGGGAGTTTTTTTTAATTTTTTAAAAATGCCAAAATCTGCTCTAGAAACCGCAATTCTTAAAATTTCTCAATGAAAATCACATTAGAATACTTCAAATAATTCTACCAATCAATTAATATCATTAGTTGAATTTTTTTCTTGGAAAAATTCCCACAAAAATCATCATGACACCACCCTTGGGAGGTTTTTTTTAATTTTTTAAAAATGCCAAAAGCTGCTCTAGAAACCGCAATTCTTAAAATTTCTCAAAGAAAATCACATTAGAATACTTCAAATAATTCTACAAATCAATTAATATCATTAGTTGAATTATTTTCTTGGAAAAATTCCCACCAAAACTCATCATGATCCTACCCTTGGGAGTTTTTTTTAATTTTTTAAAAATGCCAAAATCTGCTCTAGAAACCGCAATTCTTAAAATTTCTCAATAAAAATCACATTAGAATACTTCAGATAATTCTACCAATGAACTAATATCATTAGTTGAATTTTTTTCTTGGAAAAATTCCCACCAAAACTCATCATGATCCCACCCTTGGGAGTTTTTTTTTAATTTTTTAAAAATGCCAAAATCTGCTCTAGAAACCGCAATTCTTAAAATTTCTCAATGAAAATCACATTAGAATACTTCAAATAATTCTACCAATCAATTAATATCATTAGTTGAATTTTTTTCTTGGAAAAATTCCCACCAAAAATCATCATGACACCACCCTTGGGAGTTTTTTTTTAATTTTTTAAAAATGCCAAAATCTGCTCTAGAAACCGCAATTCTTAAAATATCTCAAAGAAAATCACATTAGAATACTTCAAATAGTTCTACAAATCAATTAATATCATTAGTTGAATTATTTTCTTGGAAAAATTCCCACCAAAACTCATCATGATCCTACCCTTGGGAGTTTTTTTTTAATTTTTTAAAAATGCCAAAATCTGCTCTAGAAACCGCAATTCTTAAAATTTCTCAATGAAAATCACATTAGAATACTTCAAATAATTCTACAAATCAATTAATATCATTAGTTGAATTATTTTCTTGGAAAAATTCCCACCAAAACTCATCATGATCCTACCCTTGGGAGTTTTTTTTAATTTTTTAAAAATGCCAAAATCTGTTCTAGAAACCGCAATTCTTAAAATTTCTCAATAAAAATCACATTAGAATACTTCAAATAATTCTACCAATGAACTAATATCATTAGTTGAATTATTTTCTTGGAAAAATTCCCACAAAAATCATCATGATCCCACCCTTGGGAGTTTTTTTTAATTTTTTAAAAATGCCAAAATCTGCTCTAGAAACCGCAATTCTTAAAATTTCTCAATGAAAATCACATTAGAATACTTCAAATAATTCTACCAATCAATTAATATCATTAGTTGAATTTTTTTCTTGGAAAAATTCCCACAAAAATCATCATGACACCACCCTTGGGAGGTTTTTTTTAATTTTTTAAAAATGCCAAAATCTGCTCTAGAAACCGCAATTCTTAAAATTTCTCAAAGAAAATCACATTAGAATACTTCAAATAATTCTACAAATCAATTAATATCATTAGTTGAATTATTTTCTTGGAAAAATTCCCACCAAAACTCATCATGATCCTACCCTTGGGAGTTTTTTTTTAATTTTTTAAAAATGCCAAAATCTGCTCTAGAAACCGCAATTCTTAAAATTTCTCAATAAAAATCACATTAGAATACTTCAAATAATTCTACCAATCAATTAATATCATTAGTTGAATTTTTTTCTTGGAAAAATTCCCACAAAAACCATCATGATCCCACCCTTGGGAGTTTTTTTTAATTTTTTAAAAATGCCAAAATCTGCTCTAGAAACCGCAATTCTTAAAATTTCTCAATAAAAATCACATTAGAATACTTCAAATAATTCTACCAATGAACTAATATCATTAGTTGAATTTTTTTTTCTTGGAAAAATTCCCACAAAAATCATCATGATCCCACCCTTGGGAGTTTTTTTTAATTTTTTAAAAATGCCAAAATCTGCTCTAGAAACCGCAATTCTTAAAATTTCTCAATAAAAATCACATTAGAATACTTCAAATAATTCTACCAATGAACTAATATCATTAGTTGAATTATTTTCTTGGAAAAATTCCCACAAAAATCATCATGATCCCACCCTTGGGAGTTTTTTTTAATTTTTT
The DNA here is from genome assembly GCF_024763615.1 of Phlebotomus papatasi. Taxonomy (NCBI): domain Eukaryota; kingdom Metazoa; phylum Arthropoda; class Insecta; order Diptera; family Psychodidae; genus Phlebotomus; species Phlebotomus papatasi. Next base: position 23,147 of record NW_026604428.1, read on the forward strand.
AAAAATGCCAAAATCTGCTCTAGAAGCCGCAATTCTTAAAATTTCTCAATGAAAATCACATTAGAATACTTCAAATAATTCTACCAATCAATTAATATCATTAGTTGAATTTTTTTCTTGGAAAAATTCCCACCAAAACTCATCATAATCCCACCCTTGGGAGTTTTTTTTTAATTTTTTAAAAATGCCAAAATCTGCTCTAGAAAACGCAATTCTTAAAATTTCTCAATGAAAATCACATTAGAATACTTCAAATAATTCTACCAATCAATTAATATCATTAGTTGAATTATTTTCTTGGAAAAATTCCCACAAAAATCATCATGATCCCACCCTTGGGAGTTTTTTTTAATTTTTTAAAAATGCCAAAATCTGCTCTAGAAACCGCAATTCTTAAAATTTCTCAATGAAAATCACATTAGAATACTTCAAATAATTCTACCAATCAATTGATATCATTAGTTGAATTATTTTCTTGGAAAAATTCCCACAAAAATCATCATGATCCCACCCTTGGGAGTTTTTTTTAATTTTTTAAAAATGCCAAAATCTGCTCTAGAAACCGCAATTCTTAAAATTTCTCAATAAAAATCACATTAGAATACTTCAAATAATTCTACCAATGAACTAATATCATTAGTTGAATTTTTTTCTTGGAAAAATTCCCACCAAAACTCATCATGATCCCACCCTTGGGAGTTTTTTTTTAATTTTTTAAAAATGCCAAAATCTGCTCTAGAAACCGCAATTCTTAAAATTTCTCAATGAAAATCACATTAGAATACTTCAAATAATTCTACCAATCAATTAATATCATTAGTTGAATTTTTTTCTTGGAAAAATTCCCACCAAAACTCATCATGATCCTACCCTTGGGAGTTTTTTTTTAATTTTTTAAAAATGCCAAAATCTGCTCTAGAAGCCGCAATTCTTAAAATTTCTCAATGAAAATCACATTAGAATACTTCAAATAATTCTACCAATCAATTAATATCATTAGTTGAATTTTTTTCTTGGAAAAATTCCCACCAAAACTCATCATGATCCCACCCTTGGGAGTTTTTTTTTAATTTTTTAAAAATGCCAAAATCTGCTCTAGAAGCCGCAATTCTTAAAATTTCTCAATGAAAATCACATTAGAATACTTCAAATAATTCTACCAATCAACTAATATCATTAATTGAATTTTTTTCTTGGAAAAATTCCCACCAAAAATCATCATGACACCACCCTTGGGAGGTTTTTTTTAATTTTTTAAAAATGCCAAAATCTGCTCTAGAAACCGCAATTCTTAAAATTTCTCAAAGAAAATCACATTAGAATACTTCAAATAATTCTACAAATCAATTAATATCATTAGTTGAATTATTTTCTTGGAAAAATTCCCACCAAAACTCATCATGATCCTACCCTTGGGAGTTTTTTTTAATTTTTTAAAAATGCCAAAATCTGCTCTAGAAACCGCAATTCTTAAAATTTCTCAATGAAAATCACATTAGAATACTTCAAATAATTCTTCAAATCAATTAATATCATTAGTTGAATTATTTTCTTGGAAAAATTCCCACCAAAACTCATCATGATCCTACCCTTGGGAGTTTTTTTTAATTTTTTAAAAATGCCAAAATCTGCTCTAGAAACCGCAATTCTTAAAATTTCTCAATAAAAATCACATTAGAATACTTCAAATAATTCTACCAATGAACTAATATCATTAGTTGAATTTTTTTCTTGGAAAAATTCCCACCAAAACTCATCATGATCCCACCCTTGGGAGTTTTTTTTTAATTTTTTAAAAATGCCAAAATCTGCTCTAGAAACCGCAATTCTTAAAATTTCTCAATGAAAATCACATTAGAATACTTCAAATAATTCTACCAATCAATTAATATCATTAGTTGAATTTTTTTCTTGGAAAAATTCCCACAAAAATCATCATGATCCCACCCTTGGGAGTTTTTTTTAATTTTTTAAAAATGCCAAAATCTGCTCTAGAAACCGCAATTCTTAAAATTTCTCAATAAAAATCACATTAGAATACTTCAAATAATTCTACCAATGAACTAATATCATTAGTTGAATTATTTTCTTGGAAAAATTCCCACAAAAATCATCATGATCCCACCCTTGGGAGTTTTTTTTTAATTTTTTAAAAATGCCAAAATCTGCTCTAGAAACCGCAATTCTTAAAATTTCTCAATGAAAATCACATTAGAATACTTCAAATAATTCTACAAATCAATTAATATCATTAGTTGAATTATTTTCTTGGAAAAATTCCCACCAAAACTCATCATGATCCTACCCTTGGGAGTTTTTTTTTTAATTTTTTAAAAATGCCAAAATCTGTTCTAGAAACCGCAATTCTTAAAATTTCTCAATAAAAATCACATTAGAATACTTCAAATAATTCTACCAATGAACTAATATCATTAGTTGAATTATTTTCTTGGAAAAATTCCCACAAAAATCATCATGATCCCACCCTTGGGAGTTTTTTTTAATTTTTTAAAAATGCCAAAATCTGTTCTAGAAACCGCAATTCTTAAAATTTCTCAATAAAAATCACATTAGAATACTTCAAATAATTCTACCAATGAACTAATATCATTAGTTGAATTATTTTCTTGGAAAAATTCCCACAAAAATCATCATGATCCCACCCTTGGGAGTTTTTTTTAATTTTTTAAAAATGCCAAAATCTGCTCTAGAAACCGCAATTCTTAAAATTTCTCAATGAAAATCACATTAGAATACTTCAAATAATTCTACCAATCAATTAATATCATTAGTTGAATTTTTTTCTTGGAAAAATTCCCACAAAAATCATCATGACACCACCCTTGGGAGGTTTTTTTTTAATTTTTTAAAAATGCCAAAAGCTGCTCTAGAAACCGCAATTCTTAAAATTTCTCAAAGAAAATCACATTAGAATACTTCAAATAATTCTACAAATCAATTAATATCATTAGTTGAATTATTTTCTTGGAAAAAATCCCACCAAAACTCATCATGATCCTACCCTTGGGAGTTTTTTTTAATTTTTTAAAAATGCCAAAATCTGCTCTAGAAACCGCAATTCTTAAAATTTCTCAATAAAAATCACATTAGAATACTTCAAATAATTCTACCAATGAACTAATATCATTAGTTGAATTTTTTTCTTGGAAAAATTCCCACCAAAACTCATCATGATCCCACCCTTGGGAGTTTTTTTTTTAATTTTTTAAAAATGCCAAAATCTGCTCTAGAAACCGCAATTCTTAAAATTTCTCAATGAAAATCACATTAGAATACTTCAAATAATTCTACCAATCAATTAATATCATTAGTTGAATTTTTTTCTTGGAAAAATTCCCACAAAAATCATCATGATCCCACCCTTGGGAGTTTTTTTTAATTTTTTAAAAATGCCAAAATCTGCTCTAGAAACCGCAATTCTTAAAATTTCTCAATAAAAATCACATTAGAATACTTCAAATAATTCTACCAATGAACTAATATCATTAGTTGAATTATTTTCTTGGAAAAATTCCCACAAAAATCATCATGATCCCACCCTTGGGAGTTTTTTTTAATTTTTTAAAAATGCCAAAATCTGCTCTAGAAACCGCAATTCTTAAAATTTCTCAATGAAAATCACATTAGAATACTTCAAATAATTCTACCAATCAATTAATATCATTAGTTGAATTTTTTTCTTGGAAAAATTCCCACCAAAACTCATCATGATCCTACCCTTGGGAGTTTTTTTTTAATTTTTTAAAAATGCCAAAATCTGCTCTAGAAGCCGCAATTCTTAAAATTTCTCAATGAAAATCACATTAGAATACTTCAAATAATTCTACCAATCAATTAATATCATTAGTTGAATTTTTTTCTTGGAAAAATTCCCACCAAAACTCATCATGATCCCACCCTTGGGAGTTTTTTTTTTAATTTTTTAAAAATGCCAAAATCTGCTCTAGAAGCCGCAATTCTTAAAATTTCTCAATGAAAATCACATTAGAATACTTCAAATAATTCTACCAATCAATTAATATCATTAGTTGAATTTTTTTCTTGGAAAAATTCCCACCAAAAATCATCATGACACCACCCTTGGGAGTTTTTTTTTAATTTTTTAAAAATGCCAAAATCTGCTCTAGAAACCGCAATTCTTAAAATTTCTCAAAGAAAATCACATTAGAATACTTCAAATAATTCTACAAATCAATTAATATCATTAGTTGAATTATTTTCTTGGAAAAATTCCCACCAAAACTCATCATGATCCTACCCTTGGGAGTTTTTTTTAATTTTTTAAAAATGCCAAAATCTGTTCTAGAAACCGCAATTCTTAAAATTTCTCAATAAAAATCACATTAGAATACTTCAAATAATTCTACCAATGAACTAATATCATTAGTTGAATTTTTTTCTTGGAAAAATTCCCACCAAAACTCATCATAATCCCACCCTTGGGAGTTTTTTTTTAATTTTTTAAAAATGCCAAAATCTGCTCTAGAAAACGCAATTCTTAAAATTTCTCAATGAAAATCACATTAGAATACTTCAAATAATTCTACCAATCAATTAATATCATTAGTTGAATTATTTTCTTGGAAAAATTCCCACAAAAATCATCATGATCCCACCCTTGGGAGTTTTTTTTAATTTTTTAAAAATGCCAAAATCTGCTCTAGAAACCGCAATTCTTAAAATTTCTCAATGAAAATCACATTAGAATACTTCAAATAATTCTACCAATCAATTAATATCATTAGTTGAATTTTTTTCTTGGAAAAATTCCCACAAAAATCATCATGACACCACCCTTGGGAGGTTTTTTTTAATTTTTTAAAAATGCCAAAATCTGCTCTAGAAACCGCAATTCTTAAAATTTCTCAAAGAAAATCACATTAGAATACTTCAAATAATTCTACAAATCAATTAATATCATTAGTTGAATTATTTTCTTGGAAAAATTCCCACCAAAACTCATCATGATCCTACCCTTGGGAGTTTTTTTTTAATTTTTTAAAAATGCCAAAATCTGCTCTAGAAACCGCAATTCTTAAAATTTCTCAATAAAAATCACATTAGAATACTTCAAATAATTCTACCAATCAATTAATATCATTAGTTGAATTTTTTTCTTGGAAAAATTCCCACAAAAATCATCATGATCCCACCCTTGGGAGTTTTTTTTAATTTTTTAAAAATGCCAAAATCTGCTCTAGAAACCGCAATTCTTAAAATTTCTCAATAAAAATCACATTAGAATACTTCAAATAATTCTACCAATGAACTAATATCATTAGTTGAATTTTTTTCTTGGAAAAATTCCCACAAAAATCATCATGATCCCACCCTTGGGAGTTTTTTTTAATTTTTTAAAAATGCCAAAATCTGCTCTAGAAACCGCAATTCTTAAAATTTCTCAATAAAAATCACATTAGAATACTTCAAATAATTCTACCAATGAACTAATATCATTAGTTGAATTATTTTCTTGGAAAAATTCCCACAAAAATCATCATGATCCCACCCTTGGGAGTTTTTTTTAATTTTTTAAAAATGCCAAAATCTGCTCTAGAAGCCGCAATTCTTAAAATTTCTCAATGAAAATCACATTAGAATACTTCAAATAATTCTACCAATCAATTAATATCATTAGTTGAATTTTTTTCTTGGAAAAATTCCCACCAAAACTCATCATAATCCCACCCTTGGGAGTTTTTTTTTAATTTTTTAAAAATGCCAAAATCTGCTCTAGAAAACGCAATTCTTAAAATTTCTCAATGAAAATCACATTAGAATACTTCAAATAATTCTACCAATCAATTAATATCATTAGTTGAATTATTTTCTTGGAAAAATTCCCACAAAAATCATCATGATCCCACCCTTGGGAGTTTTTTTTAATTTTTTAAAAATGCCAAAATCTGCTCTAGAAACCGCAATTCTTAAAATTTCTCAATGAAAATCACATTAGAATACTTCAAATAATTCTACCAATCAATTGATATCATTAGTTGAATTATTTTCTTGGAAAAATTCCCACAAAAATCATCATGATCCCACCCTTGGGAGTTTTTTTTAATTTTTTAAAAATGCCAAAATCTGCTCTAGAAACCGCAATTCTTAAAATTTCTCAATAAAAATCACATTAGAATACTTCAAATAATTCTACCAATGAACTAATATCATTAGTTGAATTTTTTTCTTGGAAAAATTCCCACCAAAACTCATCATGATCCCACCCTTGGGAGTTTTTTTTTAATTTTTTAAAAATGCCAAAATCTGCTCTAGAAACCGCAATTCTTAAAATTTCTCAATGAAAATCACATTAGAATACTTCAAATAATTCTACCAATCAATTAATATCATTAGTTGAATTTTTTTCTTGGAAAAATTCCCACCAAAACTCATCATGATCCTACCCTTGGGAGTTTTTTTTTAATTTTTTAAAAATGCCAAAATCTGCTCTAGAAGCCGCAATTCTTAAAATTTCTCAATGAAAATCACATTAGAATACTTCAAATAATTCTACCAATCAATTAATATCATTAGTTGAATTTTTTTCTTGGAAAAATTCCCACCAAAACTCATCATGATCCCACCCTTGGGAGTTTTTTTTTAATTTTTTAAAAATGCCAAAATCTGCTCTAGAAGCCGCAATTCTTAAAATTTCTCAATGAAAATCACATTAGAATACTTCAAATAATTCTACCAATCAACTAATATCATTAATTGAATTTTTTTCTTGGAAAAATTCCCACCAAAAATCATCATGACACCACCCTTGGGAGGTTTTTTTTAATTTTTTAAAAATGCCAAAATCTGCTCTAGAAACCGCAATTCTTAAAATTTCTCAAAGAAAATCACATTAGAATACTTCAAATAATTCTACAAATCAATTAATATCATTAGTTGAATTATTTTCTTGGAAAAATTCCCACCAAAACTCATCATGATCCTACCCTTGGGAGTTTTTTTTAATTTTTTAAAAATGCCAAAATCTGCTCTAGAAACCGCAATTCTTAAAATTTCTCAATGAAAATCACATTAGAATACTTCAAATAATTCTTCAAATCAATTAATATCATTAGTTGAATTATTTTCTTGGAAAAATTCCCACCAAAACTCATCATGATCCTACCCTTGGGAGTTTTTTTTAATTTTTTAAAAATGCCAAAATCTGCTCTAGAAACCGCAATTCTTAAAATTTCTCAATAAAAATCACATTAGAATACTTCAAATAATTCTACCAATGAACTAATATCATTAGTTGAATTTTTTTCTTGGAAAAATTCCCACCAAAACTCATCATGATCCCACCCTTGGGAGTTTTTTTTTAATTTTTTAAAAATGCCAAAATCTGCTCTAGAAACCGCAATTCTTAAAATTTCTCAATGAAAATCACATTAGAATACTTCAAATAATTCTACCAATCAATTAATATCATTAGTTGAATTTTTTTCTTGGAAAAATTCCCACAAAAATCATCATGATCCCACCCTTGGGAGTTTTTTTTAATTTTTTAAAAATGCCAAAATCTGCTCTAGAAACCGCAATTCTTAAAATTTCTCAATAAAAATCACATTAGAATACTTCAAATAATTCTACCAATGAACTAATATCATTAGTTGAATTATTTTCTTGGAAAAATTCCCACAAAAATCATCATGATCCCACCCTTGGGAGTTTTTTTTAATTTTTTAAAAATGCCAAAATCTGCTCTAGAAACCCCAATTCTTAAAATTTCTCAATGAAAATCACATTAGAATACTTCAAATAATTCTACCAATGAACTAATATCATTAGTTGAATTTTTTTCTTGGAAAAATTCCCACAAAAATCATCATGATCCCACCCTTGGGAGTTTTTTTTTAATTTTTTAAAAATGCCAAAATCTGCTCTAGAAACCGCAATTCTTAAAATTTCTCAATGAAAATCACATTAGAATACTTCAAATAATTCTACAAATCAATTAATATCATTAGTTGAATTATTTTCTTGGAAAAATTCCCACCAAAACTCATCATGATCCTACCCTTGGGAGTTTTTTTTTTAATTTTTTAAAAATGCCAAAATCTGTTCTAGAAACCGCAATTCTTAAAATTTCTCAATAAAAATCACATTAGAATACTTCAAATAATTCTACCAATGAACTAATATCATTAGTTGAATTATTTTCTTGGAAAAATTCCCACAAAAATCATCATGATCCCACCCTTGGGAGTTTTTTTTAATTTTTTAAAAATGCCAAAATCTGCTCTAGAAACCGCAATTCTTAAAATTTCTCAATGAAAATCACATTAGAATACTTCAAATAATTCTACCAATCAATTAATATCATTAGTTGAATTTTTTTCTTGGAAAAATTCCCACAAAAATCATCATGATCCCACCCTTGGGAGTTTTTTTTAATTTTTTAAAAATGCCAAAATCTGTTCTAGAAACCGCAATTCTTAAAATTTCTCAATAAAAATCACATTAGAATACTTCAAATAATTCTACCAATGAACTAATATCATTAGTTGAATTATTTTCTTGGAAAAATTCCCACAAAAATCATCATGATCCCACCCTTGGGAGTTTTTTTTAATTTTTTAAAAATGCCAAAATCTGCTCTAGAAACCGCAATTCTTAAAATTTCTCAATGAAAATCACATTAGAATACTTCAAATAATTCTACCAATCAATTAATATCATTAGTTGAATTTTTTTCTTGGAAAAATTCCCACAAAAATCATCATGACACCACCCTTGGGAGGTTTTTTTTTAATTTTTTAAAAATGCCAAAAGCTGCTCTAGAAACCGCAATTCTTAAAATTTCTCAAAGAAAATCACATTAGAATACTTCAAATAATTCTACAAATCAATTAATATCATTAGTTGAATTATTTTCTTGGAAAAAATCCCACCAAAACTCATCATGATCCTACCCTTGGGAGTTTTTTTTAATTTTTTAAAAATGCCAAAATCTGCTCTAGAAACCGCAATTCTTAAAATTTCTCAATAAAAATCACATTAGAATACTTCAAATAATTCTACCAATGAACTAATATCATTAGTTGAATTTTTTTCTTGGAAAAATTCCCACCAAAACTCATCATGATCCCACCCTTGGGAGTTTTTTTTTAATTTTTTAAAAATGCCAAAATCTGCTCTAGAAACCGCAATTCTTAAAATTTCTCAATGAAAATCACATTAGAATACTTCAAATAATTCTACCAATCAATTAATATCATTAGTTGAATTTTTTTCTTGGAAAAATTCCCACAAAAATCATCATGATCCCACCCTTGGGAGTTTTTTTTAATTTTTTAAAAATGCCAAAATCTGCTCTAGAAACCGCAATTCTTAAAATTTCTCAATAAAAATCACATTAGAATACTTCAAATAATTCTACCAATGAACTAATATCATTAGTTGAATTATTTTCTTGGAAAAATTCCCACAAAAATCATCATGATCCCACCCTTGGGAGTTTTTTTTAATTTTTTAAAAATGCCAAAATCTGCTCTAGAAACCGCAATTCTTAAAATTTCTCAATGAAAATCACATTAGAATACTTCAAATAATTCTACCAATCAATTAATATCATTAGTTGAATTTTTTTCTTGGAAAAATTCCCACCAAAACTCATCATGATCCTACCCTTGGGAGTTTTTTTTTAATTTTTTAAAAATGCCAAAATCTGCTCTAGAAGCCGCAATTCTTAAAATTTCTCAATGAAAATCACATTAGAATACTTCAAATAATTCTACCAATCAATTAATATCATTAGTTGAATTTTTTTCTTGGAAAAATTCCCACCAAAACTCATCATGATCCCACCCTTGGGAGTTTTTTTTTTAATTTTTTAAAAATGCCAAAATCTGCTCTAGAAGCCGCAATTCTTAAAATTTCTCAATGAAAATCACATTAGAATACTTCAAATAATTCTACCAATCAATTAATATCATTAGTTGAATTTTTTTCTTGGAAAAATTCCCACCAAAAATCATCATGACACCACCCTTGGGAGTTTTTTTTTAATTTTCTCAATGAAAATCACATTAGAATACTTCAAATAATTCTACCAATCAATTAATATCATTAGTTGAATTTTTTTCTTGCAAAAATCATCATGACACCACCCTTGGGAGTTTTTTTTTAATTTTTTAAAAATGCCAAAATCTGCTCTAGAAACCGCAAAAATTTCTCAAAGAAAATCACATTAGAATACTTCAAATAATTCTACAAATCAATTAATATCATTAGTTGAATTATTTTCTTGGAAAAATTCCCACCAAAACTCATCATGATCCTACCCTTGGGAGTTTTTTTTAATTTTTTAAAAATGCCAAAATCTGCTCTAGAAACCGCAATTCTTAAAATTTCTCAATGAAAATCACATTAGAATACTTCAAATAATTCTACAAATCAATTAATATCATTAGTTGAATTATTTTCTTGGAAAAATTCCCACCAAAACTCATCATGATCCTACCCTTGGGAGTTTTTTTTAATTTTTTAAAAATGCCAAAATCTGTTCTAGAAACCGCAATTCTTAAAATTTCTCAATAAAAATCACATTAGAATACTTCAAATAATTCTACCAATGAACTAATATCATTAGTTGAATTATTTTCTTGGAAAAATTCCCACAAAAATCATCATGATCCCACCCTTGGGAGTTTTTTTTAATTTTTTAAAAATGCCAAAATCTGCTCTAGAAACCGCAATTCTTAAAATTTCTCAATGAAAATCACATTAGAATACTTCAAATAATTCTACCAATCAATTAATATCATTAGTTGAATTTTTTTCTTGGAAAAATTCCCACAAAAATCATCATGACACCACCCTTGGGAGGTTTTTTTTAATTTTTTAAAAATGCCAAAATCTGCTCTAGAAACCGCAATTCTTAAAATTTCTCAAAGAAAATCACATTAGAATACTTCAAATAATTCTACAAATCAATTAATATCATTAGTTGAATTATTTTCTTGGAAAAATTCCCACCAAAACTCATCATGATCCTACCCTTGGGAGTTTTTTTTAATTTTTTAAAAATGCCAAAATCTGCTCTAGAAACCGCAATTCTTAAAATTTCTCAATAAAAATCACATTAGAATACTTCAAATAATTCTACCAATCAATTAATATCATTAGTTGAATTTTTTTCTTGGAAAAATTCCCACAAAAATCATCATGATCCCACCCTTGGGAGTTTTTTTTAATTTTTTAAAAATGCCAAAATCTGCTCTAGAAACCGCAATTCTTAAAATTTCTCAATAAAAATCACATTAGAATACTTCAAATAATTCTACCAATGAACTAATATCATTAGTTGAATTTTTTTCTTGGAAAAATTCCCACAAAAATCATCATGATCCCACCCTTGGGAGTTTTTTTTTAATTTTTTAAAAATGCCAAAATCTGCTCTAGAAACCGCAATTCTTAAAATTTCTCAATAAAAATCACATTAGAATACTTCAAATAATTCTACCAATGAACTAATATCATTAGTTGAATTTTTTTCTTGGAAAAATTCCCACCAAAACTCATCATGATCCCACCCTTGGGAGTTTTTTTTTTAATTTTTTAAAAATGCCAAAATCTGCTCTAGAAACCGCAATTCTTAAAATTTCTCAATGAAAATCACATTAGAATACTTCAAATAATTCTACCAATCAATTAATATCATTAGTTGAATTTTTTTCTTGGAAAAATTCCCACCAAAACTCATCATGATCCTACCCTTGGGAGTTTTTTTTTAATTTTTTAAAAATGCCAAAATCTGCTCTAGAAACCGCAATTCTTAAAATTTCTCAAAGAAAATCACATTAGAATACTTCAAATAATTCTACAAATCAATTAATATCATTAGTTGAATTATTTTCTTGGAAAAATTCCCACCAAAACTCATCATGATCCTACCCTTGGGAGTTTTTTTTAATTTTTTAAAAATGCCAAAATCTGCTCTAGAAACCACAATTCTTAAAATTTCTCAATGAAAATCACATTAGAATACTTCAAATAATTCTACCAATCAATTAATATCATTAGTTGAATTTTTTTCTTGGAAAAATTCCCACCAAAACTCATCATGATCCCACCCTTGGGAGTTTTTTTTTTAATTTTTTAAAAATGCCAAAATCTGCTCTAGAAGCCGCAATTCTTAAAATTTCTCAATGAAAATCACATTAGAATACTTCAAATAATTCTACCAATCAATTAATATCATTAGTTGAATTTTTTTCTTGGAAAAATTCCCACCAAAAATCATCATGACACCACCCTTGGGAGTTTTTTTTTAATTTTTTAAAAATGCCAAAATCTGCTCTAGAAACCGCAATTCTTAAAATTTCTCAAAGAAAATCACATTAGAATACTTCAAATAATTCTACAAATCAATTAATATCATTAGTTGAATTATTTTCTTGGAAAAATTCCCACCAAAACTCATCATGATCCTACCCTTGGGAGTTTTTTTTAATTTTTTAAAAATGCCAAAATCTGCTCTAGAAACCGCAATTCTTAAAATTTCTCAATGAAAATCACATTAGAATACTTCAAATAATTCTACAAATCAATTAATATCATTAGTTGAATTATTTTCTTGGAAAAATTCCCACCAAAACTCATCATGATCCTACCCTTGGGAGTTTTTTTTAATTTTTTAAAAATGCCAAAATCTGCTCTAGAAACCGCAATTCTTAAAATTTCTCAATAAAAATCACATTAGAATACTTCAAATAATTCTACCAATGAACTAATATCATTAGTTGAATTTTTTTCTTGGAAAAATTCCCACCAAAACTCATCATGATCCCACCCTTGGGAGTTTTTTTTTAATTTTTTAAAAATGCCAAAATCTGCTCTAGAAACCGCAATTCTTAAAATTTCTCAATGAAAGTCACATTAGAATACTTCAAATAATTCTACAAATCAATTAATATCATTAGTTGAATTATTTTCTTGGAAAAATTCCCACCAAAACTCATCATGATCCTACCCTTGGGAGTTTTTTTTTAATTTTTTAAAAATGCCAAAATCTGCTCTAGAAACCGCAATTCTTAAAATTTCTCAATAAAAATCACATTAGAATACTTCAAATAATTCTACCAATGAACTAATATCATTAGTTGAATTATTTTCTTGGAAAAATTCCCACAAAAATCATCATGATCCCACCCTTGGGAGTTTTTTTTTTAATTTTTTAAAAATGCCAAAATCTGCTCTAGAAACCGCAATTCTTAAAATTTCTCAATGAAAATCACATTAGAATACTTCAAATAATTCTACAAATCAATTAATATCATTAGTTGAATTATTTTCTTGGAAAAATTCCCACCAAAACTCATCATGATCCTACCCTTGGGAGTTTTTTTTAATTTTTTAAAAATGCCAAAATCTGTTCTAGAAACCGCAATTCTTAAAATTTCTCAATAAAAATCACATTAGAATACTTCAAATAATTCTACCAATGAACTAATATCATTAGTTGAATTATTTTCTTGGAAAAATTCCCACAAAAATCATCATGATCCCACCCTTGGGAGTTTTTTTTTAATTTTTTAAAAATGCCAAAATCTGCTCTAGAAACCGCAATTCTTAAAATTTCTCAATGAAAATCACATTAGAATACTTCAAATAATTCTACAAATCAATTATTATCATTAGTTGAATTTTTTTCTTGGAAAAATTCCCACCAAAACTCATCATGATCCTACCCTTGGGAGTTTTTTTTAATTTTTTAAAAATGCCAAAATCTGTTCTAGAAACCGCAATTCTTAAAATTTCTCAATGAAAATCACATTAGAATACTTCAAATAATTCTACCAATCAATTAATATCATTAGTTGATTTTTTTTCTTGGAAAAATTCCCACCAAAACTCATCATGATCCTACCCTTGGGAGTTTTTTTTAATTTTTTAAAAATGCCAAAATCTGCTCTAGAAACCGCAATTCTTAAAATTTCTCAATGAAAATCACATTAGAATACTTCAAATAATTCTACCAATCAATTAATATCATTAGTTGAATTTTTTTCTTGGAAAAATTCCCACAAAAATCATCATGATCCCACCATTGGGAGTTTTTTTTAATTTTTTAAAAATGCCAAAATCTGCTCTAGAAACCGCAATTCTTAAAATTTCTCAATAAAAATCACATTAGAATACTTCAAATAATTCTACCAATGAACTAATATCATTAGTTGAATTTTTTTCTTGGAAAAATTCCCACCAAAACTCATCATGATCCCACCCTTGGGAGTTTTTTTTTTAATTTTTTAAAAATGCCAAAATCTGCTCTAGAAACCGCAATTCTTAAAATTTCTCAATAAAAATCACATTAGAATACTTCAAATAATTCTACCAATCAACTAATATCATTAGTTGAATTTTTTTCTTGGAAAAATTCCCACCAAAACTCATCATGATCCCACCCTTGGGAGTTTTTTTTTAATTTTTTAAAAATGCCAAAATCTGCTCTAGAAACCGCAATTCTTAAAATTTCTCAATGAAAATCACATTAGAATACTTCAAATAATTCTACCAATCAATTAATATCATTAGTTGAATTTTTTTCTTTGAAAAATTCGCACCAAAAATCATCATGACACCACCCTTGGGAGTTTTTTTTTAATTTTTTAAAAATGCCAAAATCTGCTCTAGAAACCGCAATTCTTAAAATTTCTCAATGAAAATCACATTAGAATACTTCAAATAATTCTACCAATCAACTAATATCATTAGTTGAATTTTTTTCTTGGAAAAATTCCCACCAAAACTCATCATGATCCCACCCTTGGGAGTTTTTTTTTAATTTTTTAAAAATGCCAAAATCTGCTCTAGAAACCGCAATTCTTAAAATTTCTCAATGAAAATCACATTAGAATACTTCAAATAATTCTACCAATCAATTAATATCATTAGTTGAATTTTTTTCTTTGAAAAATTCGCACCAAAAATCATCATGACACCACCCTTGGGAGTTTTTTTTTAATTTTTTAAAAATGCCAAAATCTGCTCTAGAAACCGCAATTCTTAAAATTTCTCAATGAAAATCACATTAGAATACTTCAAATAATTCTACAAATCAATTAATATCATTAGTTGAATTATTTTCTTGGAAAAATTCCCACCAAAACTCATCATGATCCTACCCTTGGGAGTTTTTTTTAATTTTTTAAAAATGCCAAAATCTGCTCTAGAAACCGCAATTCTTAAAATTTCTCAATGAAAATCACATTAGAATACTTCAAATAATTCTACAAATCAATTAATATCATTAGTTGAATTTTTTTCTTGGAAAAATTCCCACCAAAACTCATCATGATCCTACCCTTGGGAGTTTTTTTTAATTTTTTAAAAATGCCAAAATCTGCTCTAGAAACCGCAATTCTTAAAATTTCTCAATAAAAATCACATTAGAATACTTCAAATAATTCTACCAATCAACTAATATCATTAGTTGAATTTTTTTCTTGGAAAAATTCCCACCAAAACTCATCATGATCCCACCCTTGGGAGTTTTTTTTTTAATTTTTTAAAAATGCCAAAATCTGCTCTAGAAACCGCAATTCTTAAAATTTCTCAATGAAAATCACATTAGAATACTTCAAATAATTCTACCAATCAATTAATATCATTAGTTGAATTTTTTTCTTGGAAAAATTCCCACCAAAACTCATCATGATCCCACCCTTGGGAGTTTTTTTTTAATTTTTTAAAAATGCCAAAATCTGCTCTAGAAACCGCAATTCTTAAAATTTCTCAATAAAAATCACATTAGAATACTTCAAATAATTCTATCAATGAACTAATATCATTAGTTGAATTTTTTTCTTGGAAAAATTCCCACCAAAACTCATCATGATCCCACCCTTGGGAGTTTTTTTTTTTAATTTTTTAAAAATGCCAAAATCTGCTCTAGAAACCGCAATTCTTAAAATTTCTCAATGAAAATCACATTAGAATACTTCAAATAATTCTACCAATCAATTAATATCATTAGTTGAATTTTTTTCTTGGAAAAATTCCCACCAAAACTCATCATGATCCTACCCTTGGGAGTTTTTTTTTAATTTTTTAAAAATGCCAAAATCTGCTCTAGAAGCCGCAATTCTTAAAATTTCTCAATGAAAATCACATTAGAATACTTCAAATAATTCTACAAATCAATTAATATCATTAGTTGAATTATTTTCTTGGAAAAATTCCCACCAAAACTCATCATGATCCTACCCTTGGGAGTTTTTTTTAATTTTTTAAAAATGCCAAAATCTGCTCTAGAAACCGCAATTCTTAAAATTTCTCAATGAAAATCACATTAGAATACTTCAAATAATTCTACAAATCAATTAATATCATTAGTTGAATTATTTTCTTGGAAAAATTCCCACCAAAACTCATCATGATCCTACCCTTGGGAGTTTTTTTTAATTTTTTAAAAATGCCAAAATCTGCTCTAGAAACCGCAATTCTTAAAATTTCTCAATAAAAATCACATTAGAATACTTCAAATAATTCTACCAATGAACTAATATCATTAGTTGAATTTTTTTCTTGGAAAAATTCCCACCAAAACTCATCATGATCCCACCCTTGGGAGTTTTTTTTTAATTTTTTAAAAATGCCAAAATCTGCTCTAGAAACCGCAATTCTTAAAATTTCTCAATGAAAATCACATTAGAATACTTCAAATAATTCTACCAATCAATTAATATCATTAGTTGAATTTTTTTCTTGGAAAAATTCCCACCAAAACTCATCATGATCCTACCCTTGGGAGTTTTTTTTTAATTTTTTAAAAATGCCAAAATCTGCTCTAGAAACCGCAATTCTTAAAATTTCTCAATGAAAATCACATTAGAATACTTCAAATAATTCTACCAATCAATTAATATCATTAGTTGAATTTTTTTCTTGGAAAAATTCCCACCAAAACTCATCATGATCCCACCCTTGGGAGTTTTTTTTTAATTTTTTAAAAATGCCAAAATCTGCTCTAGAAGCCGCAATTCTTAAAATTTCTCAATGAAAATCACATTAGAATACTTCAAATAATTCTACCAATCAATTAATATCATTAGTTGAATTTTTTTCTTGGAAAAATTCCCACCAAAAATCATCATGACACCACCCTTGGGAGGTTTTTTTAAATTTTTTAAAAATGCCAAAATCTGCTCTAGAAACCGCAATTCTTAAAATTTCTCAAAGAAAATCACATTAGAATACTTCAAATAATTCTACAAATCAATTAATATCATTAGTTGAATTATTTTCTTGGAAAAATTCCCACCAAAACTCATCATGATCCTACCCTTGGGAGTTTTTTTTAATTTTTTAAAAATGCCAAAATCTGCTCTAGAAACCGCAATTCTTAAAATTTCTCAATGAAAATCACATTAGAATACTTCAAATAATTCTACAAATCAATTAATATCATTAGTTGAATTATTTTCTTGGAAAAATTCCCACCAAAACTCATCATGACCCTACCCTTGGGAGTTTTTTTTTAATTTTTTAAAAATGCCAAAATCTGCTCTAGAAACCGCAATTCTTAAAATTTCTCAATAAAAATCACATTAGAATACTTCAAATAATTCTACCAATGAACTAATATCATTAGTTGAATTTTTTTCTTGGAAAAATTCCCACCAAAACTCATCATGATCCCACCCTTGGGAGTTTTTTTTTAATTTTTTAAAAATGCCAAAATCTGCTCTAGAAACCGCAATTCTTAAAATTTCTCAATGAAAATCACATTAGAATACTTCAAATAATTCTACCAATCAATTAATATCATTAGTTGAATTTTTTTCTTGGAAAAATTCCCACAAAAATCATCATGATCCCACCCTTGGGAGTTTTTTTTAATTTTTTAAAAATGCCAAAATCTGCTCTAGAAACCGCAATTCTTAAAATTTCTCAATAAAAATCACATTAGAATACTTCAAATAATTCTACCAATGAACTAATATCATTAGTTGAATTATTTTCTTGGAAAAATTCCCACAAAAATCATCATGATCCCACCCTTGGGAGTTTTTTTTAATTTTTTAAAAATGCCAAAATCTGCTCTAGAAACCGCAATTCTTAAAATTTCTCAATGAAAATCACATTAGAATACTTCAAATAATTCTACCAATGAACTAATATCATTAGTTGAATTTTTTTCTTGGAAAAATTCCCACAAAAATCATCATGATCCCACCCTTGGGAGTTTTTTTTAATTTTTTAAAAATGCCAAAATCTGCTCTAGAAACCGCAATTCTTAAAATTTCTCAATGAAAATCACATTAGAATACTTCAAATAATTCTACAAATCAATTAATATCATTAGTTGAATTATTTTCTTGGAAAAATTCCCACCAAAACTCATCATGATCCTACCCTTGGGAGTTTTTTTTAATTTTTTAAAAATGCCAAAATCTGCTCTAGAAACCGCAATTCTTAAAATTTCTCAATAAAAATCACATTAGAATACTTCAAATAATTCTACCAATGAACTAATATCATTAGTTGAATTATTTTCTTGGAAAAATTCCCACAAAAATCATCATGATCCCACCCTTGGGAGTTTTTTTTTAATTTTTTAAAAATGCCAAAATCTGCTCTAGAAACCGCAATTCTTAAAATTTCTCAATGAAAATCACATTAGAATACTTCAAATAATTCTACCAATCAATTAATATCATTAGTTGAATTTTTTTCTTGGAAAAATTCCCACAAAAATCATCATGATCCCACCCTTGGGAGTTTTTTTTAATTTTTTAAAAATGCCAAAATCTGCTCTAGAAACCGCAATTCTTAAAATTTCTCAATAAAAATCACATTAGAATACTTCAAATAATTCTACCAATGAACTAATATCATTAGTTGAATTTTTTTCTTGGAAAAATTCCCACCAAAACTCATCATGATCCCACCCTTGGGAGTTTTTTTTTTAATTTTTTAAAAATGCCAAAATCTGCTCTAGAAACCGCAATTCTTAAAATTTCTCAATGAAAATCACATTAGAATACTTCAAATAATTCTACCAATCAATTAATATCATTAGTTGAATTTTTTTCTTGGAAAAATTCCCACCAAAACTCATCATGATCCTACCCTTGGGAGTTTTTTTTTAATTTTTTAAAAATGCCAAAATCTGCTCTAGAAGCCGCAATTCTTAAAATTTCTCAATGAAAATCACATTAGAATACTTCAAATAATTCTACCAATCAATTAATATCATTAGTTGAATTTTTTTCTTGGAAAAATTCCCACCAAAACTCATCATGATCCCACCCTTGGGAGTTTTTTTTTAATTTTTTAAAAATGCCAAAATCTGCTCTAGAAACCGCAATTCTTAAAATTTCTCAATGAAAATCACATTAGAATACTTCAAATAATTCTACCAATCAATTAATATCATTAGTTGAATTTTTTTCTTGGAAAAATTCCCACAAAAATCATCATGATCCCACCCTTGGGAGTTTTTTTTAATTTTTTAAAAATGCCAAAATCTGCTCTAGAAACCGCAATTCTTAAAATTTCTCAATAAAAATCACATTAGAATACTTCAAATAATTCTACCAATGAACTAATATCATTAGTTGAATTATTTTCTTGGAAAAATTCCCACAAAAATCATCATGATCCCACCCTTGGGAGTTTTTTTTAATTTTTTAAAAATACCAAAATCTGCTCTAGAAACCGCAATTCTTAAAATTTCTCAATGAAAATCACATTAGAATACTTCAAATAATTCTACCAATGAACTAATATCATTAGTTGAATTTTTTTCTTGGAAAAATTCCCACAAAAATCATCATGATCCCACCCTTGGGAGTTTTTTTTAATTTTTTAAAAATGCCAAAATCTGCTCTAGAAACCGCAATTCTTAAAATTTCTCAATGAAAATCACATTAGAATACTTCAAATAATTCTACAAATCAATTA
This sequence comes from Phlebotomus papatasi, assembly GCF_024763615.1. Classification (NCBI taxonomy): domain Eukaryota; kingdom Metazoa; phylum Arthropoda; class Insecta; order Diptera; family Psychodidae; genus Phlebotomus; species Phlebotomus papatasi. The sequence continues at coordinate 43,079 of NW_026604428.1, forward strand.
ATATCATTAGTTGAATTATTTTCTTGGAAAAATTCCCACCAAAACTCATCATGATCCTACCCTTGGGAGTTTTTTTTAATTTTTTAAAAATGCCAAAATCTGCTCTAGAAACCGCAATTCTTAAAATTTCTCAATAAAAATCACATTAGAATACTTCAAATAATTCTACCAATGAACTAATATCATTAGTTGAATTATTTTCTTGGAAAAATTCCCACAAAAATCATCATGATCCCACCCTTGGGAGTTTTTTTTTAATTTTTTAAAAATGCCAAAATCTGCTCTAGAAACCGCAATTCTTAAAATTTCTCAATGAAAATCACATTAGAATACTTCAAATAATTCTACCAATCAATTAATATCATTAGTTGAATTTTTTTCTTGGAAAAATTCCCACAAAAATCATCATGATCCCACCCTTGGGAGTTTTTTTTAATTTTTTAAAAATGCCAAAATCTGCTCTAGAAACCGCAATTCTTAAAATTTCTCAATAAAAATCACATTAGAATACTTCAAATAATTCTACCAATGAACTAATATCATTAGTTGAATTTTTTTCTTGGAAAAATTCCCACCAAAACTCATCATGATCCCACCCTTGGGAGTTTTTTTTTTAATTTTTTAAAAATGCCAAAATCTGCTCTAGAAACCGCAATTCTTAAAATTTCTCAATGAAAATCACATTAGAATACTTCAAATAATTCTACCAATCAATTAATATCATTAGTTGAATTTTTTTCTTGGAAAAATTCCCACCAAAACTCATCATGATCCTACCCTTGGGAGTTTTTTTTTAATTTTTTAAAAATGCCAAAATCTGCTCTAGAAGCCGCAATTCTTAAAATTTCTCAATGAAAATCACATTAGAATACTTCAAATAATTCTACCAATCAATTAATATCATTAGTTGAATTTTTTTCTTGGAAAAATTCCCACCAAAACTCATCATGATCCCACCCTTGGGAGTTTTTTTTTAATTTTTTAAAAATGCCAAAATCTGCTCTAGAAGCCGCAATTCTTAAAATTTCTCAATGAAAATCACATTAGAATACTTCAAATAATTCTACCAATCAATTAATATTATTAGTTGAATTTTTTTCTTGGAAAAATTCCCACCAAAAATCATCATGACACCACCCTTGGGAGTTTTTTTTTAATTTTTTAAAAATGCCAAAATCTGCTCCAGAAACCGCAATTCTTAAAATTTCTCAAAGAAAATCACATTAGAATACTTCAAATAATTCTATCAATCAATTAATATCATTAGTTGAATTATTTTCTTGGAAAAATTCCCACCAAAACTCATCATGATCCCACCCTTGGGAGTTTTTTTTAATTTTTTAAAAATGCCAAAATCTGCTCTAGAAACCGCAATTCTTAAAATTTCTCAATGAAAATCACATTAGAATACTTCAAATAATTCTACAAATCAATTAATATCATTAGTTGAATTATTTTCTTGGAAAAATTCCCACCAAAACTCATCATGATCCTACCCTTGGGAGTTTTTTTTAATTTTTTAAAAATGCCAAAATCTGCTCTAGAAGCCGCAATTCTTAAAATTTCTCAATAAAAATCACATTGGAATACTTCAAATAATTCTACCAATGAACTAATATCATTAGTTGAATTTTTTTCTTGGAAAAATTCCCACCAAAACTCATCATGATCCTACCCTTGGGAGTTTTTTTTTTAATTTTTTAAAAATGCCAAAATCTGCTCTAGAAGCCGCAATTCTTAAAGTTTCTCAATGAAAATCACATTAGAATACTTCAAATAATTCTACCAATCAATTAATATCATTAGTTGAATTTTTTTCTTGGAAAAATTCCCACAAAAATCATCATGATCCCACCCTTGGGAGTTTTTTTTTAATTTTTTAAAAATGCCAAAATCTGCTCTAGAAACCGCAATTCTTAAAATTTCTCAATAAAAATCACATTAGAATACTTCAAATAATTCTACCAATGAACTAATATCATTAGTTGAATTTTTTTCTTGGAAAAATTCCCACCAAAACTCATCATGATCCCACCCTTGGGAGTTTTTTTTTAATTTTTTAAAAATGCCAAAATCTGCTCTAGAAACCGCAATTCTTAAAATTTCTCAATGAAAATCACATTAGAATACTTCAAATAATTCTACCAATCAATTAATATCATTAGTTGAATTTTTTTCTTGGAAAAATTCTCACCAAAACTCATCATGATCCTACCCTTGGGAGTTTTTTTTTAATTTTTTAAAAATGCCAAAATCTGCTCTAGAAGCCGCAATTCTTAAAATTTCTCAATGAAAATCACATTAGAATACTTCAAATAATTCTACCAATCAATTAATATCATTAGTTGAATTTTTTTCTTGGAAAAATTCCCACCAAAACTCATCATGATCCCACCCTTGGGAGTTTTTTTTTAATTTTTTAAAAATGCCAAAATCTGCTCTAGAAACCGCAATTCTTAAAATTTCTCAATGAAAATCACATTAGAATACTTCAAATAATTCTACCAATCAATTAATATCATTAGTTGAATTTTTTTCTTGGAAAAATTCTCACCAAAACTCATCATGATCCTACCCTTGGGAGTTTTTTTTTAATTTTTTAAAAATGCCAAAATCTGCTCTAGAAACCGCAATTCTTAAAATTTCTCAATGAAAATCACATTAGAATACTTCAAATAATTCTACCAATCAATTAATATCATTAGTTGAATTTTTTTCTTGGAAAAATTCCCACCAAAACTCATCATGATCCTACCCTTGGGAGTTTTTTTTTAATTTTTTAAAAATGCCAAAATCTGCTCTAGAAACCGCAATTCTTAAAATTTCTCAATGAAAATCACATTAGAATACTTCAAATAATTCTACCAATCAATTAATATCATTAGTTGAATTTTTTTCTTGGAAAAATTCCCACCAAAACTCATCATGATCCCACCCTTGGGAGTTTTTTTTTAATTTTTTAAAAATGCCAAAATCTGCTCTAGAAGCCGCAATTCTTAAAATTTCTCAATGAAAATCACATTAGAATACTTCAAATAATTCTACCAATCAATTAATATCATTAGTTGAATTTTTTTCTTGGAAAAATTCCCACCAAAAATCATCATGACACCACCCTTGGGAGGTTTTTTTAAATTTTTTAAAAATGCCAAAATCTGCTCTAGAAACCGCAATTCTTAAAATTTCTCAAAGAAAATCACATTAGAATACTTCAAATAATTCTACAAATCAATTAATATCATTAGTTGAATTATTTTCTTGGAAAAATTCCCACCAAAACTCATCATGATCCTACCCTTGGGAGTTTTTTTTAATTTTTTAAAAATGCCAAAATCTGCTCTAGAAACCGCAATTCTTAAAATTTCTCAATGAAAATCACATTAGAATACTTCAAATAATTCTACAAATCAATTAATATCATTAGTTGAATTATTTTCTTGGAAAAATTCCCACCAAAACTCATCATGACCCTACCCTTGGGAGTTTTTTTTTAATTTTTTAAAAATGCCAAAATCTGCTCTAGAAACCGCAATTCTTAAAATTTCTCAATAAAAATCACATTAGAATACTTCAAATAATTCTACCAATGAACTAATATCATTAGTTGAATTTTTTTCTTGGAAAAATTCCCACCAAAACTCATCATGATCCCACCCTTGGGAGTTTTTTTTTAATTTTTTAAAAATGCCAAAATCTGCTCTAGAAACCGCAATTCTTAAAATTTCTCAATGAAAATCACATTAGAATACTTCAAATAATTCTACCAATCAATTAATATCATTAGTTGAATTTTTTTCTTGGAAAAATTCCCACAAAAATCATCATGATCCCACCCTTGGGAGTTTTTTTTAATTTTTTAAAAATGCCAAAATCTGCTCTAGAAACCGCAATTCTTAAAATTTCTCAATAAAAATCACATTAGAATACTTCAAATAATTCTACCAATGAACTAATATCATTAGTTGAATTATTTTCTTGGAAAAATTCCCACAAAAATCATCATGATCCCACCCTTGGGAGTTTTTTTTAATTTTTTAAAAATGCCAAAATCTGCTCTAGAAACCGCAATTCTTAAAATTTCTCAATGAAAATCACATTAGAATACTTCAAATAATTCTACCAATGAACTAATATCATTAGTTGAATTTTTTTCTTGGAAAAATTCCCACAAAAATCATCATGATCCCACCCTTGGGAGTTTTTTTTAATTTTTTAAAAATGCCAAAATCTGCTCTAGAAACCGCAATTCTTAAAATTTCTCAATGAAAATCACATTAGAATACTTCAAATAATTCTACAAATCAATTAATATCATTAGTTGAATTATTTTCTTGGAAAAATTCCCACCAAAACTCATCATGATCCTACCCTTGGGAGTTTTTTTTAATTTTTTAAAAATGCCAAAATCTGCTCTAGAAACCGCAATTCTTAAAATTTCTCAATAAAAATCACATTAGAATACTTCAAATAATTCTACCAATGAACTAATATCATTAGTTGAATTATTTTCTTGGAAAAATTCCCACAAAAATCATCATGATCCCACCCTTGGGAGTTTTTTTTTAATTTTTTAAAAATGCCAAAATCTGCTCTAGAAACCGCAATTCTTAAAATTTCTCAATGAAAATCACATTAGAATACTTCAAATAATTCTACCAATCAATTAATATCATTAGTTGAATTTTTTTCTTGGAAAAATTCCCACAAAAATCATCATGATCCCACCCTTGGGAGTTTTTTTTAATTTTTTAAAAATGCCAAAATCTGCTCTAGAAACCGCAATTCTTAAAATTTCTCAATAAAAATCACATTAGAATACTTCAAATAATTCTACCAATGAACTAATATCATTAGTTGAATTTTTTTCTTGGAAAAATTCCCACCAAAACTCATCATGATCCCACCCTTGGGAGTTTTTTTTTTAATTTTTTAAAAATGCCAAAATCTGCTCTAGAAACCGCAATTCTTAAAATTTCTCAATGAAAATCACATTAGAATACTTCAAATAATTCTACCAATCAATTAATATCATTAGTTGAATTTTTTTCTTGGAAAAATTCCCACCAAAACTCATCATGATCCTACCCTTGGGAGTTTTTTTTTAATTTTTTAAAAATGCCAAAATCTGCTCTAGAAGCCGCAATTCTTAAAATTTCTCAATGAAAATCACATTAGAATACTTCAAATAATTCTACCAATCAATTAATATCATTAGTTGAATTTTTTTCTTGGAAAAATTCCCACCAAAACTCATCATGATCCCACCCTTGGGAGTTTTTTTTTAATTTTTTAAAAATGCCAAAATCTGCTCTAGAAACCGCAATTCTTAAAATTTCTCAATGAAAATCACATTAGAATACTTCAAATAATTCTACCAATCAATTAATATCATTAGTTGAATTTTTTTCTTGGAAAAATTCCCACAAAAATCATCATGATCCCACCCTTGGGAGTTTTTTTTAATTTTTTAAAAATGCCAAAATCTGCTCTAGAAACCGCAATTCTTAAAATTTCTCAATAAAAATCACATTAGAATACTTCAAATAATTCTACCAATGAACTAATATCATTAGTTGAATTATTTTCTTGGAAAAATTCCCACAAAAATCATCATGATCCCACCCTTGGGAGTTTTTTTTAATTTTTTAAAAATACCAAAATCTGCTCTAGAAACCGCAATTCTTAAAATTTCTCAATGAAAATCACATTAGAATACTTCAAATAATTCTACCAATGAACTAATATCATTAGTTGAATTTTTTTCTTGGAAAAATTCCCACAAAAATCATCATGATCCCACCCTTGGGAGTTTTTTTTAATTTTTTAAAAATGCCAAAATCTGCTCTAGAAACCGCAATTCTTAAAATTTCTCAATGAAAATCACATTAGAATACTTCAAATAATTCTACAAATCAATTAATATCATTAGTTGAATTATTTTCTTGGAAAAATTCCCACCAAAACTCATCATGATCCTACCCTTGGGAGTTTTTTTTAATTTTTTAAAAATGCCAAAATCTGCTCTAGAAACCGCAATTCTTAAAATTTCTCAATAAAAATCACATTAGAATACTTCAAATAATTCTACCAATGAACTAATATCATTAGTTGAATTATTTTCTTGGAAAAATTCCCACAAAAATCATCATGATCCCACCCTTGGGAGTTTTTTTTTAATTTTTTAAAAATGCCAAAATCTGCTCTAGAAACCGCAATTCTTAAAATTTCTCAATGAAAATCACATTAGAATACTTCAAATAATTCTACCAATCAATTAATATCATTAGTTGAATTTTTTTCTTGGAAAAATTCCCACAAAAATCATCATGATCCCACCCTTGGGAGTTTTTTTTAATTTTTTAAAAATGCCAAAATCTGCTCTAGAAACCGCAATTCTTAAAATTTCTCAATAAAAATCACATTAGAATACTTCAAATAATTCTACCAATGAACTAATATCATTAGTTGAATTTTTTTCTTGGAAAAATTCCCACCAAAACTCATCATGATCCCACCCTTGGGAGTTTTTTTTTTAATTTTTTAAAAATGCCAAAATCTGCTCTAGAAACCGCAATTCTTAAAATTTCTCAATGAAAATCACATTAGAATACTTCAAATAATTCTACCAATCAATTAATATCATTAGTTGAATTTTTTTCTTGGAAAAATTCCCACCAAAACTCATCATGATCCTACCCTTGGGAGTTTTTTTTTAATTTTTTAAAAATGCCAAAATCTGCTCTAGAAGCCGCAATTCTTAAAATTTCTCAATGAAAATCACATTAGAATACTTCAAATAATTCTACCAATCAATTAATATCATTAGTTGAATTTTTTTCTTGGAAAAATTCCCACCAAAACTCATCATGATCCCACCCTTGGGAGTTTTTTTTTAATTTTTTAAAAATGCCAAAATCTGCTCTAGAAGCCGCAATTCTTAAAATTTCTCAATGAAAATCACATTAGAATACTTCAAATAATTCTACCAATCAATTAATATTATTAGTTGAATTTTTTTCTTGGAAAAATTCCCACCAAAAATCATCATGACACCACCCTTGGGAGTTTTTTTTTAATTTTTTAAAAATGCCAAAATCTGCTCCAGAAACCGCAATTCTTAAAATTTCTCAAAGAAAATCACATTAGAATACTTCAAATAATTCTATCAATCAATTAATATCATTAGTTGAATTATTTTCTTGGAAAAATTCCCACCAAAACTCATCATGATCCCACCCTTGGGAGTTTTTTTTAATTTTTTAAAAATGCCAAAATCTGCTCTAGAAACCGCAATTCTTAAAATTTCTCAATGAAAATCACATTAGAATACTTCAAATAATTCTACAAATCAATTAATATCATTAGTTGAATTATTTTCTTGGAAAAATTCCCACCAAAACTCATCATGATCCTACCCTTGGGAGTTTTTTTTAATTTTTTAAAAATGCCAAAATCTGCTCTAGAAGCCGCAATTCTTAAAATTTCTCAATAAAAATCACATTGGAATACTTCAAATAATTCTACCAATGAACTAATATCATTAGTTGAATTTTTTTCTTGGAAAAATTCCCACCAAAACTCATCATGATCCTACCCTTGGGAGTTTTTTTTTTAATTTTTTAAAAATGCCAAAATCTGCTCTAGAAGCCGCAATTCTTAAAGTTTCTCAATGAAAATCACATTAGAATACTTCAAATAATTCTACCAATCAATTAATATCATTAGTTGAATTTTTTTCTTGGAAAAATTCCCACAAAAATCATCATGATCCCACCCTTGGGAGTTTTTTTTTAATTTTTTAAAAATGCCAAAATCTGCTCTAGAAACCGCAATTCTTAAAATTTCTCAATAAAAATCACATTAGAATACTTCAAATAATTCTACCAATGAACTAATATCATTAGTTGAATTTTTTTCTTGGAAAAATTCCCACCAAAACTCATCATGATCCCACCCTTGGGAGTTTTTTTTTAATTTTTTAAAAATGCCAAAATCTGCTCTAGAAACCGCAATTCTTAAAATTTCTCAATGAAAATCACATTAGAATACTTCAAATAATTCTACCAATCAATTAATATCATTAGTTGAATTTTTTTCTTGGAAAAATTCTCACCAAAACTCATCATGATCCTACCCTTGGGAGTTTTTTTTTAATTTTTTAAAAATGCCAAAATCTGCTCTAGAAGCCGCAATTCTTAAAATTTCTCAATGAAAATCACATTAGAATACTTCAAATAATTCTACCAATCAATTAATATCATTAGTTGAATTTTTTTCTTGGAAAAATTCCCACCAAAACTCATCATGATCCTACCCTTGGGAGTTTTTTTTTAATTTTTTAAAAATGCCAAAATCTGCTCTAGAAGCCGCAATTCTTAAAGTTTCTCAATGAAAATCACATTAGAATACTTCAAATAATTCTACCAATCAATTAATATCATTAGTTGAATTTTTTTCTTGGAAAAATTCCCACAAAAATCATCATGATCCCACCCTTGGGAGTTTTTTTTTAATTTTTTAAAAATGCCAAAATCTGCTCTAGAAACCGCAATTCTTAAAATTTCTCAATAAAAATCACATTAGAATACTTCAAATAATTCTACCAATGAACTAATATCATTAGTTGAATTTTTTTCTTGGAAAAATTCCCACCAAAACTCATCATGATCCCACCCTTGGGAGTTTTTTTTTAATTTTTTAAAAATGCCAAAATCTGCTCTAGAAACCGCAATTCTTAAAATTTCTCAATGAAAATCACATTAGAATACTTCAAATAATTCTACCAATCAATTAATATCATTAGTTGAATTTTTTTCTTGGAAAAATTCTCACCAAAACTCATCATGATCCTACCCTTGGGAGTTTTTTTTTAATTTTTTAAAAATGCCAAAATCTGCTCTAGAAGCCGCAATTCTTAAAATTTCTCAATGAAAATCACATTAGAATACTTCAAATAATTCTACCAATCAATTAATATCATTAGTTGAATTATTTTCTTGGAAAAATTCCCACCAAAAATCATCATGACACCACCCTTGGGAGTTTTTTTTTAATTTTTTAAAAATGCCAAAATCTGCTCTAGAAACCGCAATTCTTAAAATTTCTCAAAGAAAATCACATTAGAATACTTCAAATAATTCTACCAATCAATTAATATCATTAGTTGAATTATTTTCTTGGAAAAATTCCCACCAAAACTCATCATGATCCTACCTTTGGGAGTTTTTTTTAATTTTTTAAAAATGCCAAAATCTGCTCTAAAAACCGCAATTCTTAAAATTTCTCAATGAAAATCACATTAGAATACTTCAAATAATTCTACCAATCAATTAATATCATTAGTTGAATTTTTTTCATGGAAAAATTCCCACAAAAATCATCATGATCCCACCCTTGGGAGTTTTTTTTAATTTTTTAAAAATGCCAAAATCTGCTCTAGAAACCGCAATTCTTAAAATTTCTCAATAAAAATCACATTAGAATACTTCAAATAATTCTACCAATGAACTAATATCATTAGTTGAATTTTTTTCTTGGAAAAATTCCCACCAAAGCTCATCATGATCCCACCCTTGGGAGTTTTTTTTTTAATTTTTTAAAAATGCCAAAATCTGCTCTAGAAACCGCAATTCTTAAAATTTCTCAATGAAAATCACATTAGAATACTTCAAATAATTCTACCAATCAATTAATATCATTAGTTGAATTTTTTTCTTGGAAAAATTCCCACCAAAACTCATCATGATCCTACCCTTGGGAGTTTTTTTTTAATTTTTTAAAAATGCCAAAATCTGCTCTAGAAGCCGCAATTCTTAAAATTTCTCAATGAAAATCACATTAGAATACTTCAAATAATTCTACCAATCAATTAATATCATTAGTTGAATTTTTTTCTTGGAAAAATTCCCACCAAAACTCATCATGATCCCACCCTTGGGAGTTTTTTTTTAATTTTTTAAAAATGCCAAAATCTGCTCTAGAAGCCGCAATTCTTAAAATTTCTCAATGAAAATCACATTAGAATACTTCAAATAATTCTACCAATCAATTAATATCATTAGTTGAATTTTTTTCTTGGAAAAATTCCCACCAAAAATCATCATGACACCACCATTGGGAGTTTTTTTTTAATTTTTTAAAAATGCCAAAATCTGCTCTAGAAACCGCAATTCTTAAAATTTCTCAAAGAAAATCACATTAGAATACTTCAAATAATTCTATCAATCAATTAATATCATTAGTTGAATTATTTTCTTGGAAAAATTCCCACCAAAACTCATCATGATCCCACCCTTGGGAGTTTTTTTTATTTTTTTAAAAATGCCAAAATCTGCTCTAGAAACCGCAATTCTTAAAATTTCTCAATGAAAATCACATTAGAATACTTCAAATAATTCTACAAATCAATTAATATCATTAGTTGAATTATTTTCTTGGAAAAATTCCCACCAAAACTCATCATGATCCTACCCTTGGGAGTTTTTTTTAATTTTTTAAAAATGCCAAAATCTGCTCTAGAAGCCGCAATTCTTAAAATTTCTCAATAAAAATCACATTAGAATACTTCAAATAATTCTACCAATGAACTAATATCATTAGTTGAATTTTTTTCTTGGAAAAATTCCCACCAAAACTCATCATGATCCTACCCTTGGGAGTTTTTTTTTAATTTTTTAAAAATGCCAAAATCTGCTCTAGAAGCCGCAATTCTTAAAGTTTCTCAATGAAAATCACATTAGAATACTTCAAATAATTCTACCAATCAATTAATATCATTAGTTGAATTTTTTTCTTGGAAAAATTCCCACAAAAATCATCATGATCCCACCCTCGGGAGTTTTTTTTAATTTTTTAAAAATGCCAAAATCTGCTCTAGAAACCGCAATTCTTAAAATTTCTCAATAAAAATCACATTAGAATACTTCAAATAATTCTACCAATGAACTAATATCATTAGTTGAATTTTTTTCTTGGAAAAATTCCCACCAAAACTCATCATGATCCCACCCTTGGGAGTTTTTTTTTAATTTTTTAAAAATGCCAAAATCTGCTCTAGAAACCGCAATTCTTAAAATTTCTCAATGAAAATCACATTAGAATACTTCAAATAATTCTACCAATCAATTAATATCATTAGTTGAATTTTTTTCTTGGAAAAATTCTCACCAAAACTCATCATGATCCTACCCTTGGGAGTTTTTTTTTAATTTTTTAAAAATGCCAAAATCTGCTCTAGAAGCCGCAATTCTTAAAATTTCTCAATGAAAATCACATTAGAATACTTCAAATAATTCTACCAATCAATTAATATCATTAGTTGAATTTTTTTCTTGGAAAAATTCCCACCAAAACTCATCATGATCCCACCCTTGGGAGTTTTTTTTTAATTTTTTAAAAATGCCAAAATCTGCTCTAGAAGCCGCAATTCTTAAAATTTCTCAATGAAAATCACATTAGAATACTTCAAATAATTCTACCAATCAATTAATATCATTAGTTGAATTTTTTTCTTGGAAAAATTCCCACCAAAACTCATCATGATCCCACCCTTGGGAGTTTTTTTTAATTTTTTAAAAATGCCAAAATCTGCTCTAGAAACCGCAATTCTTAAAATTTCTCAATGAAAATCACATTAGAATACTTCAAATAATTCTACCAATCAATTAATATCATTAGTTGAATTTTTTTCTTGGAAAAATTCCCACCAAAACTCATCATGATCCTACCCTTGGGAGTTTTTTTTTAATTTTTTAAAAATGCCAAAATCTGCTCTAGAAGCCGCAATTCTTAAAATTTCTCAATGAAAATCACATTAGAATACTTCAAATAATTCTACCAATCAATTAATATCATTAGTTGAATTTTTTTCTTGGAAAAATTCCCACCAAAAATCATCATGACACCACCCTTGGGAGTTTTTTTTTTAATTTTTTAAAAATGCCAAAATCTGCTCTAGAAACCGCAATTCTTAAAATTTCTCAAAGAAAATCACATTAGAATACTTCAAATAATTCTACAAATCAATTAATATCATTAGTTGAATTATTTTCTTGGAAAAATTCCCACCAAAACTCATCATGATCCTACCCTTGGGAGTTTTTTTTAATTTTTTAAAAATGCCAAAATCTGCTCTAGAAACCGCAATTCTTAAAATTTCTCAATGAAAATCACATTAGAATACTTCAAATAATTCTACAAATCAATTAATATCATTAGTTGAATTATTTTCTTGGAAAAATTCCCACCAAAACTCATCATGATCCCACCCTTGGGAGTTTTTTTTATTTTTTTAAAAATGCCAAAATCTGCTCTAGAAACCGCAATTCTTAAAATTTCTCAATGAAAATCACATTAGAATACTTCAAATAATTCTACAAATCAATTAATATCATTAGTTGAATTATTTTCTTGGAAAAATTCCCACCAAAACTCATCATGATCCTACCCTTGGGAGTTTTTTTTAATTTTTTAAAAATGCCAAAATCTGCTCTAGAAGCCGCAATTCTTAAAATTTCTCAATAAAAATCACATTAGAATACTTCAAATAATTCTACCAATGAACTAATATCATTAGTTGAATTTTTTTCTTGGAAAAATTCCCACCAAAACTCATCATGATCCTACCCTTGGGAGTTTTTTTTTAATTTTTTAAAAATGCCAAAATCTGCTCTAGAAGCCGCAATTCTTAAAGTTTCTCAATGAAAATCACATTAGAATACTTCAAATAATTCTACCAATCAATTAATATCATTAGTTGAATTTTTTTCTTGGAAAAATTCCCACAAAAATCATCATGATCCCACCCTCGGGAGTTTTTTTTAATTTTTTAAAAATGCCAAAATCTGCTCTAGAAACCGCAATTCTTAAAATTTCTCAATAAAAATCACATTAGAATACTTCAAATAATTCTACCAATGAACTAATATCATTAGTTGAATTTTTTTCTTGGAAAAATTCCCACCAAAACTCATCATGATCCCACCCTTGGGAGTTTTTTTTTAATTTTTTAAAAATGCCAAAATCTGCTCTAGAAACCGCAATTCTTAAAATTTCTCAATGAAAATCACATTAGAATACTTCAAATAATTCTACCAATCAATTAATATCATTAGTTGAATTTTTTTCTTGGAAAAATTCTCACCAAAACTCATCATGATCCTACCCTTGGGAGTTTTTTTTTAATTTTTTAAAAATGCCAAAATCTGCTCTAGAAGCCGCAATTCTTAAAATTTCTCAATGAAAATCACATTAGAATACTTCAAATAATTCTACCAATCAATTAATATCATTAGTTGAATTTTTTTCTTGGAAAAATTCCCACCAAAACTCATCATGATCCTACCCTTGGGAGTTTTTTTTAATTTTTTAAAAATGCCAAAATCTGCTCTAGAAGCCGCAATTCTTAAAATTTCTCAATAAAAATCACATTAGAATACTTCAAATAATTCTACCAATGAACTAATATCATTAGTTGAATTTTTTTCTTGGAAAAATTCCCACCAAAACTCATCATGATCACACCCTTGGGAGTTTTTTTTTAATTTTTTAAAAATGCCAAAATCTGCTCTAGAAACCGCAATTCTTAAAATTTCTCAATGAAAATCACATTAGAATACTTCAAATAATTCTACCAATCAATTAATATCATTAGTTGAATTTTTTTCTTGGAAAAATTCCCACCAAAACTCATCATGATCCTACCCTTGGGAGTTTTTTTTTAATTTTTTAAAAATGCCAAAATCTGCTCTAGAAGCCGCAATTCTTAAAATTTCTCAATAAAAATCACATTAGAATACTTCAAATAATTCTACCAATGAACTAATATCATTAGTTGAATTTTTTTCTTGGAAAAATTCCCACCAAAACTCATCATGATCCCACCCTTGGGAGTTTTTTTTTTAATTTTTTAAAAATGCCAAAATCTGCTCTAGAAACCGCAATTCTTAAAATTTCTCAATGAAAATCACATTAGAATACTTCAAATAATTCTACCAATCAATTAATATCATTAGTTGAATTTTTTTCTTGGAAAAATTCCCACCAAAACTCATCATGATCCTACCCTTGGGAGTTTTTTTTTAATTTTTTAAAAATGCCAAAATCTGCTCTAGAAGCCGCAATTCTTAAAATTTCTCAATGAAAATCACATTAGAATACTTCAAATAATTCTACCAATCAATTAATATCATTAGTTCAATTTTTTTCTTGGAAAAATTCCCACCAAAACTCATCATGATCCCACCCTTGGGAGTTTTTTTTTAATTTTTTAAAAATGCCAAAATCTGCTCTAGAAGCCGCAATTCTTAAAATTTCTCAATGAAAATCACATTAGAATACTTCAAATAATTCTACCAATCAATTAATATCATTAGTTCAATTTTTTTCTTGGAAAAATTCCCACCAAAACTCATCATGATCCCACCCTTGGGAGTTTTTTTTTAATTTTTTAAAAATGCCAAAATCTGCTCTAGAAACCGCAATTCTTAAAATTTCTCAATGAAAATCACATTAGAATACTTCAAATAATTCTACCAATCAATTAATATCATTAGTTGAATTTTTTTCTTGGAAAAATTCCCACCAAAACTCATCATGATCCTACCCTTGGGAGTTTTTTTTAATTTTTTAAAAATGCCAAAATCTGCTCTAGAAGCCGCAATTCTTAAAATTTCTCAATGAAAATCACATTAGAATACTTCAAATAATTCTACCAATCAATTAATATCATTAGTTGAATTTTTTTCTTGGAAAAATTCCCACCAAAACTCATCATGATCCTACCCTTGGGAGTTTTTTTTAATTTTTTAAAAATGCCAAAATCTGCTCTAGAAACCGCAATTCTTAAAATTTCTCAATGAAAATCACATTAGAATACTTCAAATAATTCTACCAATCAATTAATATCATTAGTTGAATTTTTTTCTTGGAAAAATTCCCACCAAAACTCATCATGATCCTACACTTGGGAGTTTTTTTTTTAATTTTTTAAAAATGCCAAAATCTGCTCTAGAAGCCGCAATTCTTAAAATTTCTCAATGAAAATCACATTAGAATACTTCAAATAATTCTACCAATCAATTAATATCATTAGTTGAATTTTTTTCTTGGAAAAATTCCCACAAAAATCATCATGATCCCACCCTTGGGAGTTTTTTTTTAATTTTTTAAAAATGCCAAAATCTGCTCTAGAAGCCGCAATTCTTAAAATTTCTCAATGAAAATCACATTAGAATACTTCAAATAATTCTACCAATCAATTAATATCATTAGTTGAATTTTTTTCTTGGAAAAATTCCCACAAAAATCATCATGACACCACCCTTGGGAGTTTTTTTTTAATTTTTTAAAAATGCCAAAATCTGCTCTAGAAACCGCAATTCTTAAAATTTCTCAAAGAAAATCACATTAGAATACTTCAAATAATTCTACAAATCAATTAATATCATTAGTTGAATTATTTTCTTGGAAAAATTCCCACCAAAACTCATCATGATCCTACCCTTGGGAGTTTTTTTTAATTTTTTAAAAATGCCAAAATCTGCTCTAGAAACCGCAATTCTTAAAATTTCTCAATGAAAATCACATTAGAATACTTCAAATAATTCTACCAATCAATTAATATCATTAGTTGAATTTTTTTCTTGGAAAAATTCCCACAAAAATCATCATGATCCCACCCTTGGGAGTTTTTTTTTAATTTTTTAAAAATGCCAAAATCTGCTCTAGAAACCGCAATTCTTAAAATTTCTCAATAAAAATCACATTAGAATACTTCAAATAATTCTACCAATCAATTAATATCATTAGTTGAATTTTTTTCTTGGAAAAATTCCCACCAAAACTCATCATGATCCTACCCTTGGGAGTTTTTTTTTAATTTTTTAAAAATGACAAAATCTGCTCTAGAAGCCGCAATTCTTAAAATTTCTCAATGAAAATCACATTAGAATACTTCAAATAATTCTACCAATCAATTAATATCATTAGTTGAATTTTTTTCTTGGAAAAATTCCCACCAAAACTCATCATGATCCTACCCTTGGGAGTTTTTTTTAATTTTTAAAAATGCCAAAATCTGCTCTAGAAACCGCAATTCTTAAAATTTCTCAATAAAAATCACATTAGAATACTTCAAATAATTCTACCAATCAATTAATATCATTAGTTGAATTTTTTTCTTGGAAAAATTCCCACCAAAACTCATCATGATCCTACCCTTGGGAGTTTTTTTTTAATTTTTTAAAAATGACAAAATCTGCTCTAGAAGCCGCAATTCTTAAAATTTCTCAATGAAAATCACATTAGAATACTTCAAATAATTCTACCAATCAATTAATATCATTAGTTGAATTTTTTTCTTGGAAAAATTCCCACCAAAACTCATCATGATCCTACCCTTGGGAGTTTTTTTTAATTTTTAAAAATGCCAAAATCTGCTCTAGAAGCCGCAATTCTTAAAATTTCTCAATAAAAATCACATTAGAATACTTCAAATAATTCTACCAATGAACTAATATCATTAGTTGAATTTTTTTCTTGGAAAAATTCCCACCAAAACTCATCATGATCCTACCCTTGGGAGTTTTTTTTTAATTTTTTAAAAATGCCAATATCTGCTCTAGAAGCCGCAGTTCTTAAAGTTTCTCAATGAAAATCACATTAGAATACTTCAAATAATTCTATCAATCAATTAATATCATTAGTTGAATTATTTTCTTGGAAAAATTCCCACCAAAACTCATCATGATCCCACCCTTGGGAGTTTTTTTTAATTTTTTAAAAATGCCAAAATCTGCTCTAGAAACCGCAATTCTTAAAATTTCTCAATGAAAATCACATTAGAATACTTCAAATAATTCTACAAATCAATTAATATCATTAGTTGAATTATTTTCTTGGAAAAATTCCCACCAAAACTCATCATGATCCCACCCTTGGGAGTTTTTTTTAATTTTTTAAAAATGCCAAAATCTGCTCTAGAAACCGCAATTCTTAAAATTTCTCAATGAAAATCACATTAGAATACTTCAAATAATTCTACCAATGAACTAATATCATTAGTTGAATTTTTTTCTTGGAAAAATTCCCACCAAAACTCATCATGATCCTACCCTTGGGAGTTTTTTTTTAATTTTTTAAAAATGCCAAAATCTGCTCTAGAAGCCGCAATTCTTAAAGTTTCTCAATGAAAATCACATTAGAATACTTCAAATAATTCTACCAATCAATTAATATCATTAGTTGAATTTTTTTCTTGGAAAAATTCCCACAAAAATCATCATGATCCCACCCTTGGGAGTTTTTTTTAATTTTTTAAAAATGCCAAAATCTGCTCTAGAAACCGCAATTCTTAAAATTTCTCAATAAAAATCACATTAGAATACTTCAAATAATTCTACCAATGAACTAATATCATTAGTTGAATTTTTTTCTTGGAAAAATTCCCACCAAAACTCATCATGATCCCACCCTTGGGAGTTTTTTTTTAATTTTTTAAAAATGCCAAAATCTGCTCTAGAAACCGCAATTCTTAAAATTTCTCAATGAAAATCACATTAGAATACTTCAAATAATTCTATCAATCAATTAATATCATTAGTTGAATTTTTTTCTTGGAAAAATTCTCACCAAAACTCATCATGATCCTACCCTTGGGAGTTTTTTTTTAATTTTTTAAAAATGCCAAAATCTGCTCTAGAAGCCGCAATTCTTAAAATTTCTCAATGAAAATCACATTAGAATACTTCAAATAATTCTACCAATCAATTAATATCATTAGTTGAATTTTTTTCTTGGAAAAATTCCCACCAAAACTCATCATGATCCCACCCTTGGGAGTTTTTTTTTAATTTTTTAAAAATGCCAAAATCTGCTCTAGAAGCCGCAATTCTTAAAATTTCTCAATGAAAATCACATTAGAATACTTCAAATAATTCTACCAATCAATTAATATCATTAGTTGAATTTTTTTCTTGGAAAAATTCCCACCAAAAATCATCATGACACCACCCTTGGGAGTTTTTTTTTAATTTTTTAAAAATGCCAAAATCTGCTCTAGAAACCGCAATTCTTAAAATTTCTCAAAGAAAATCACATTAGAATACTTCAAATAATTCTACAAATCAATTAATATCATTAGTTGAATTATTTTCTTGGAAAAATTCCCACCAAAACTCATCATGATCCTACCCTTGGGAGTTTTTTTTAATTTTTTAAAAATGCCAAAATCTGCTCTAGAAACCGCAATTCTTAAAATTTCTCAATGAAAATCACATTAGAATACTTCAAATAATTCTACAAATCAATTAATATCATTAGTTGAATTATTTTCTTGGAAAAATTCCCACCAAAACTCATCATGATCCTACCCTTGGGAGTTTTTTTTAATTTTTTAAAAATGCCAAAATCTGCTCTAGAAACCGCAATTCTTAAAATTTCTCAATAAAAATCACATTAGAATACTTCAAATAATTCTACCAATGAACTAATATCATTAGTTGAATTTTTTTCTTGGAAAAATTCCCACCAAAACTCATCATGATCCCACCCTTGGGAGTTTTTTTTTAATTTTTTAAAAATGCCAAAATCTGCTCTAGAAACCGCAATTCTTAAAATTTCTCAATGAAAATCACATTAGAATACTTCAAATAATTCTACCAATCAATTAATATCATTAGTTGAATTTTTTTCTTGGAAAAATTCCCACAAAACTCATCATGATCCTACCCTTGGGAGTTTTTTTTAATTTTTTAAAAATGCCAAAATCTGCTCTAGAAACCGCAATTCTTAAAATTTCTCAATAAAAATCACATTAGAATACTTCAAATAATTCTACCAATGAACTAATATCATTAGTTGAATTTTTTTCTTGGAAAAATTCCCACCAAAACTCATCATGATCCCACCCTTGGGAGTTTTTTTTTAATTTTTTAAAAATGCCAAAATCTGCTCTAGAAACCGCAATTCTTAAAATTTCTCAATGAAAATCACATTAGAATACTTCAAATAATTCTACCAATCAATTAATATCATTAGTTGAATTTTTTTCTTGGAAAAATTCCCACCAAAACTCATCATGATCCTACCCTTGGGAGTTTTTTTTTTAATTTTTTAAAAATGCCAAAATCTGCTCTAGAAGCCGCAATTCTTAAAATTTCTCAATGAAAATCACATTAGAATACTTCAAATAATTCTACCAATCAATTAATATCATTAGTTGAATTTTTTTCTTGGAAAAATTCCCACCAAAACTCATCATGATCCCACCCTTGGGAGTTTTTTTTTAATTTTTTAAAAATGCCAAAATCTGCTCTAGAAACCGCAATTCTTAAAATTTCTCAATGAAAATCACATTAGAATACTTCAAATAATTCTACCAATCAATTAATATCATTAGTTGAATTTTTTTCTTGGAAAAATTCCCACCAAAACTCATCATGATCCCACCCTTGGGAGTTTTTTTAATTTTTTAAAAATGCCAAAATCTGCTCTAGAAACCGCAATTCTTAAAATTTCTCAATGAAAATCACATTAGAATACTTCAAATAATTCTACCAATCAATTAATATCATTAGTTGAATTTTTTTCTTGGAAAAATTCCCACCAAAACTCATCATGATCCTACCCTTGGGAGTTTTTTTTAATTTTTTAAAAATGCCAAAATCTGCTCTAGAAGCCGCAATTCTTAAAATTTCTCAATGAAAATCACATTAGAATACTTCAAATAATTCTACCAATCAATTAATATCATTAGTTGAATTTTTTTCTTGGAAAAATTCCCACCAAAACTCATCATGATCCTACCCTTGGGAGTTTTTTTTAATTTTTTAAAAATGCCAAAATCTGCTCTAGAAACCGCAATTCTTAAAATTTCTCAATGAAAATCACATTAGAATACTTCAAATAATTCTACCAATCAATTAATATCATTAGTTGAATTTTTTTCTTGGAAAAATTCCCACCAAAACTCATCATGATCCCACCCTTGGGAGTTTTTTTTTAATTTTTTAAAAATGCCAAAATCTGCTCTAGAAAACGCAATTCTTAAAATTTCTCAATGAAAATCACATTAGAATACTTCAAATAATTCTACCAATCAATTAATATCATTAGTTGAATTATTTTCTTGGAAAAATTCCCACAAAAATCATCATGATCCCACCCTTGGGAGTTTTTTTAATTTTTTAAAAATGCCAAAATCTGCTCTAGAAACCGCAATTCTTAAAATTTCTCAATGAAAATCACATTAGAATACTTCAAATAATTCTACCAATCAATTGATATCATTAGTTGAATTATTTTCTTGGAAAAATTCCCACAAAAATCATCATGATCCCACCCTTGGGAGTTTTTTTTAATTTTTTAAAAATGCCAAAATCTGCTCTAAAAACCGCAATTCTTAAAATTTCTCAATGAAAATCACATTAGAATACTTCAAATAATTCTACCAATCAATTAATATCACTAGTTGAATTTTTTTCTTGGAAAAATTCCCACAAAAATCATCATGATCCCACCCTTGGGAGTTTTTTTTTAATTTTTTAAAAATGCCAAAATCTGCTCTAGAAACCGCAATTCTTAAAATTTCTCAATAAAAATCACATTAGAATACTTCAAATAATTCTACCAATGAACTAATATCATTAGTTGAATTTTTTTCTTGGAAAAATTCCCACCAAAACTCATCATGATCCCACCCTTGGGAGTTTTTTTTTAATTTTTTAAAAATGCCAAAATCTGCTCTAGAAACCGCAATTCTTAAAATTTCTCAATGAAAATCACATTAGAATACTTCAAATAATTCTACCAATCAATTAATATCATTAGTTGAATTTTTTTCTTGGAAAAATTCCCACCAAAACTCATCATGATCCTACCCTTGGGAGTTTTTTTTTAATTTTTTAAAAATGCCAAAATCTGCTCTAGAAGCCGCAATTCTTAAAATTTCTCAATGAAAATCACATTAGAATACTTCAAATAATTCTACCAATCAATTAATATCATTAGTTGAATTTTTTTCTTGGAAAAATTCCCACCAAAACTCATCATGATCCCACCCTTGGGAGTTTTTTTTTAATTTTTTAAAAATGCCAAAATCTGCTCTAGAAGCCGCAATTCTTAAAATTTCTCAATGAAAATCACATTAGAATACTTCAAATAATTCTACCAATCAATTAATATCATTAGTTGAATTTTTTTCTTGGAAAAATTCCCACCAAAAATCATCATGACACCACCCTTGGGAGGTTTTTTTTAATTTTTTAAAAATGCCAAAATCAGCTCTAGAAACCGCAATTCTTAAAATTTCTCAATAAAAATCACATTAGAATACTTCAAATAATTCTACCAATGAACTAATATCATTAGTTGAATTTTTTTCTTGGAAAAATTCCCACCAAAACTCATCATGATCCCACCCTTGGGAGTTTTTTTTTAATTTTTTAAAAATGCCAAAATCTGCTCTAGAAACCGCAATTCTTAAAATTTCTCAATGAAAATCACATTAGAATACTTCAAATAATTCTACCAATCAATTAATATCATTAGTTGAATTTTTTCTTGGAAAAATTCCCACAAAAATCATCATGATCCCACCCTTGGGAGTTTTTTTTTATTTTTTTAAAAATGCCAAAATCTGCTCTAGAAACCGCAATTCTTAAAATTTCTCAATAAAAATCACATTAGAATACTTCAAATAATTCTACCAATGAACTAATATCATTAGTTGAATTATTTTCTTGGAAAAATTCCCACAAAAATCATCATGATCCCACCCTTGGGAGTTTTTTTTAATTTTTTAAAAATGCCAAAATCTGCTCTAGAAACCGCAATTCTTAAAATTTCTCAATGAAAATCACATTAGAATACTTCAAATAATTCTACCAATGAACTAATATCATTAGTTGAATTTTTTTCTTGGAAAAATTCCCACAAAAATCATCATGATCCCACCCTTGGGAGTTTTTTTTAATTTTTTAAAAATGCCAAAATCTGCTCTAGAAACCGCAATTCTTAAAATTTCTCAATGAAAATCACATTAGAATACTTCAAATAATTCTACAAATCAATTAATATCATTAGTTGAATTATTTTCTTGGAAAAATTCCCACCAAAACATCATGATCCTACCCTTGGGAGTTTTTTTTAATTTTTTAAAAATGCCAAAATCTGCTCTAGAAACCGCAATTCTTAAAATTTCTCAATAAAAATCACATTAGAATACTTCAAATAATTCTACCAATGAACTAATATCATTAGTTGAATTATTTTCTTGGAAAAATTCCCACAAAAATCATCATGATCCCACCCTTGGGAGTTTTTTTTAATTTTTTTTTTTAATTTTTTAAAAATGCCAAAATCTGCTCTAGAATCCCACCCGCAAAATTCTTAGAAACCGCAAAAATTTCTCAATGAAAATCACATTAGAATACTTCAAATAATTCTACCAATCAATTAATATCATTAGTTGATTTTTTTTTCTTGGAAAAATTCCCACAAAAATCATCATGATCCCACCCTTGGGAGTTTTTTTTAATTTTTTAAAAATGCCAAAATCTGCTCTAGAAACCGCAATTCTTAAAATTTCTCAATAAAAATCACATTAGAATACTTCAAATAATTCTACCAATGAACTAATATCATTAGTTGAATTTTTTTCTTGGAAAAATTCCCACCAAAACTCATCATGATCCCACCCTTGGGAGTTTTTTTTTAATTTTTTAAAAATGCCAAAATCTGTTCTAGAAACCGCAATTCTTAAAATTTCTCAATGAGAATCACATTAGAATACTTCAAATAATTCTACCAATCAATTAATATCATTAGTTGAATTTTTTTCTTGGAAAAATTCCCACAAAAATCATCATGATCCCACCCTTGGGAGTTTTTTTTTAATTTTTTAAAAATGCCAAAATCTGCTCTAGAAGCCGCAATTCTTAAAATTTCTCAATGAAAATCACATTAGAATACTTCAAATAATTCTACCAATCAATTAATATCATTAGTTGAATTTTTTTCTTGGAAAAATTCCCACAAAAATCATCATGACACCACCCTTGGGAGTTTTTTTTTAATTTTTTAAAAATGCCAAAATCTGCTCTAGAAACCGCAATTCTTAAAATTTCTCAAAGAAAATCACATTAGAATACTTCAAATAATTCTACAAATCAATTAATATCATTAGTTGAATTATTTTCTTGGAAAAATTCCCACCAAAACTCATCATGATCCTACCCTTGGGAGTTTTTTTTAATTTTTTAAAAATGCCAAAATCTGCTCTAGAAACCGCAATTCTTAAAATTTCTCAATGAAAATCACATTAGAATACTTCAAATAATTCTACCAATCAATTAATATCATTAGTTGATTTTTTTTTCTTGGAAAAATTCCCACAAAAATCATCATGATCCCACCCTTGGGAGTTTTTTTTAATTTTTTAAAAATGCCAAAATCTGCTCTAGAAACCGCAATTCTTAAAATTTCTCAATAAAAATCACATTAGAATACTTCAAATAATTCTACCAATGAACTAATATCATTAGTTGAATTTTTTTCTTGGAAAAATTCCCACCAAAACTCATCATGATCCTACCCTTGGGAGTTTTTTTTTAATTTTTTAAAAATGCCAAAATCTGCTCTAGAAGCCGCAATTCTTAAAATTTCTCAATGAAAATCACATTAGAATACTTCAAATAATTCTACCAATCAATTAATATCATTAGTTGAATTTTTTTCTTGGAAAAATTCCCACCAAAACTCATCATGATCCTACCCTTGGGAGTTTTTTTTTAATTTTTTAAAAATGCCAAAATCTGCTCTAGAAACCGCAATTCTTAAAATTTCTCAATAAAAATCACATTAGAATACTTCAAATAATTCTACCAATGAACTAATATCATTAGTTGAATTTTTTTCTTGGAAAAATTCCCACCAAAACTCATCATGATCCCACCCTTGGGAGTTTTTTTTTAATTTTTTAAAAATGCCAAAATCTGCTCTAGAAACCGCAATTCTTAAAATTTCTCAATGAGAATCACATTAGAATACTTCAAATAATTCTACCAATCAATTAATATCATTAGTTGAATTTTTTTCTTGGAAAAATTCCCACCAAAACTCATCATGATCCTACCCTTGGGAGTTTTTTTTTAATTTTTTAAAAATGCCAAAATCTGCTCTAGAAGCCGCAATTCTTAAAATTTCTCAAAGAAAATCACATTAGAATACTTCAAATAATTCTACAAATCAATTAATATCATTAGTTGAATTATTTTCTTGGAAAAATTCCCACAAAAATCATCATGACACCACCCTTGGGAGTTTTTTTTTAATTTTTTAAAAATGCCAAAATCTGCTCTAGAAACCGCAATTCTTAAAATTTCTCAAAGAAAATCACATTAGAATACTTCAAATAATTCTACAAATCAATTAATATCATTAGTTGAATTATTTTCTTGGAAAAATTCCCACCAAAACTCATCATGATCCTACCCTTGGGAGTTTTTTTTAATTTTTTAAAAATGCCAAAATCTGCTCTAGAAACCGCAATTCTTAAAATTTCTCAATGAAAATCACATTAGAATACTTCAAATAATTCTACCAATCAATTAATATCATTAGTTGATTTTTTTTTCTTGGAAAAATTCCCACAAAAATCATCATGATCCCACCCTTGGGAGTTTTTTTTAATTTTTTAAAAATGCCAAAATCTGCTCTAGAAACCGCAATTCTTAAAATTTCTCAATAAAAATCACATTAGAATACTTCAAATAATTCTACCAATGAACTAATATCATTAGTTGAATTTTTTTCTTGGAAAAATTTCCACCAAAACTCATCATGATCCTACCCTTGGGAGTTTTTTTTTAATTTTTTAAAAATGCCAAAATCTGCTCTAGAAGCCGCAATTCTTAAAATTTCTCAATGAAAATCACATTAGAATACTTCAAATAATTCTACCAATCAATTAATATCATTAGTTGATTTTTTTTTCTTGGAAAAATTCCCACAAAAATCATCATGATCCCACCCTTGGGAGTTTTTTTTAATTTTTTAAAAATGCCAAAATCTGCTCTAGAAACCGCAATTCTTAAAATTTCTCAATAAAAATCACATTAGAATACTTCAAATAATTCTACCAATGAACTAATATCATTAGTTGAATTTTTTTCTTGGAAAAATTCCCACCAAAACTCATCATGATCCCACCCTTGGGAGTTTTTTTTTAATTTTTTAAAAATGCCAAAATCTGCTCTAGAAACCGCAATTCTTAAAATTTCTCAATGAGAATCACATTAGAATACTTCAAATAATTCTACCAATCAATTAATATCATTAGTTGAATTTTTTTCTTGGAAAAATTCCCACCAAAACTCATCATGATCCTACCCTTGGGAGTTTTTTTTTAATTTTTTAAAAATGCCAAAATCTGCTCTAGAAGCCGCAATTCTTAAAATTTCTCAATGAAAATCACATTAGAATACTTCAAATAATTCTACCAATCAATTAATATCATTAGTTGAATTTTTTTCTTGGAAAAATTCCCACCAAAACTCATCATGATCCCACCCTTGGGAGTTTTTTTTTTAATTTTTTAAAAATGCCAAAATCTGCTCTAGAAGCCGCAATTCTTAAAATTTCTCAATGAAAATCACATTAGAATACTTCAAATAATTCTACCAATCAATTAATATCATTAGTTGAATTTTTTTCTTGGAAAAATTCCCACCAAAAATCATCATGACACCACCCTTGGGAGTTTTTTTTTAATTTTTTAAAAATGCCAAAATCTGCTCTAGAAACCGCAATTCTTAAAATTTCTTAAAGAAAATCACATTAGAATACTTCAAATAATTCTACAAATCAATTAATATCATTAGTTGAATTATTTTCTTGGAAAAATTCCCACCAAAACTCATCATGATCCTACCCTTGGGAGTTTTTTTTAATTTTTTAAAAATGCTAAAATCTTCTCTAGAAACCGCAATTCTTAAAATTTCTCAATGAAAATCACATTAGAATACTTCAAATAATTCTACCAATCAATTAATATCATTAGTTGAATTATTTTCTTGGAAAAATTCCCACCAAAACTCATCATGATCCTACCCTTGGGAGTTTTTTTTAACTTTTTAAAAATGCTAAAATCTGCTCTAGAAACCGCAATTCTTAAAATTTCTCAATAAAAATCACATTAGAATACTTCAAATAATTCTACCAATGAACTAATATCATTAGTTGAATTTTTTTCTTGGAAAAATTCCCACAAAAATTCATCATGATCCCACCCTTGGGAGTTTTTTTTTAATTTTTTAAAAATGCCAAAATCTGCTCTAGAAACCGCAATTCTTAAAATTTCTCAATGAAAATCACATTAGAATACTTCAAATAATTCTACCAATCAATTAATATCATTAGTTGAATTTTTTTCTTGGAAAAATTCCCACCAAAACTCATCATGATCCTACCCTTGGGAGTTTTTTTTTAATTTTTTAAAAATTCCAAAATCTGCTCTAGAAGCCGCAATTCTTAAAATTTCTCAATGAAAATCACATTAGAATACTTCAAATAATTCTACCAATCAATTAATATCATTAGTTGAATTTTTTTCTTGGAAAAATTCCCACCAAAACTCATCATGATCCCACCCTTGGGAGTTTTTTTTTTAATTTTTTAAAAATGCCAAAATCTGCTCTAGAAACCGCAATTCTTAAAATTTCTTAAAGAAAATCACATTAGAATACTTCAAATAATTCTACAAATCAATTAATATCATTAGTTGAATTATATTCTTGGAAAAATTCCCACCAAAAATCATCATGACACCACCCTTGGGAGGTTTTTTTTAATTTTTTAAAAATGCCAAAATCTGCTCTAGAAACCGCAATTCTTAAAATTTCTCTAAGAAAATCACATTAGAATACTTCAAATAATTCTACAAATCAATTAATATCATTAGTTGAATTATTTTCTTGGAAAAATTCCCACCAAAACTCATCATGATCCTACCCTTGGGAGTTTTTTTTAATTTTTTAAAAATGCCAAAATCTGCTCTAGAAACCGCAATTCTTAAAATTTCTCAATGAAAATCACATTAGAATACTTCATATAATTCCACCAATCAATTAATATCATTAGTTGAATTATTTTCTTGGAAAAATTCCCACCAAAAATCATCATGACACCACCCTTGGGAGTTTTTCTAATTTTTTAAAAATGCCAAAATCTGCTCTAGAAACCGCAATTCTTAAAATTTCTCAATGAAAATCACATTAGAATACTTCATATAATTCTACCAATCAATTAATATCATTAGTTGAATTTTTTTCTTGGAAAAATTCCCACCAAAACTCATTATGATCCTACCCTTGGGATTTTTTTTTAATTTTTTAAATTTGCCAAAATCTGCTCTAGAAACCGCAATTCTTAAAATTTCTCAATGAAAATCACATTAGAATACTTCAAATAATTCTACCAATCAATTAATATCATTAGTTGAATTATTTTCTTGGAAAAATTCCCACAATAATCATCATGATCCCACCCTTGGGAGTTTTTTTTAATTTTTTAAAAATGCCAAAATCTGCTCTAGAAACCGCAATTCTTAAAATTTCTCAATGAAAATCACATTAGAATACTTCAAATAATTCTACCAATCAATTAATATCATAGTTGATAGTTTTTTTTCTTGGAAAAATTCCCACCAAAACTCATCATGATCCCACCCTTGGGAGTTTTTTTTAATTTTTTAAAAATGCCAAAATCTGCTCTAGAAACCGCAATTCTTAAAATTTCTCAATGAAAATCACATTAGAATACTTCAAATAATTCTACCAATCAATTAATATCATTAGTTGAATTTTTTTCTTGGAAAAATTCCCACCAAAACTCATCATGATCCTACCCTTGGGAGTTTTTTTTTAATTTTTTAAAAATGCCAAAATCTGCTCTAGAAGCCGCAATTCTTAAAATTTCTCAATGAAAATCACATTAGAATACTTCAAATAATTCTACCAATCAATTAATATCATTAGTTGAATTTTTTTCTTGGAAAAATTCCCACCAAAACTCATCATGACACCACCCTTGGGAGTTTTTTTTTTTTAATTTTTTAAAAATGCCAAAATCTGCTCTAGAAACCGCAATTCTTAAAATTTCTCAATGAAAATCACATTAGAATACTTCAAATAATTCTACAAATCAATTAATATCATTAGTTGAATTTTTTTCTTGGAAAAATTCCCACCAAAACTCATCATGATCCTACCCTTGGGAGTTTTTTTTAATTTTTTAAAAATGCCAAAATCTGCTCTAGAAACCGCAATTCTTAAAATTTCTCAATAAAAATCACATTAGAATACTTCAAATAATTCTACCAATGAACTAATATCATTAGTTGAATTTTTTTCTTGGAAAAATTCCCACCAAAACTCATCATGATCACACCCTTGGGAGTTTTTTTTTAA
Source organism: Phlebotomus papatasi (assembly GCF_024763615.1). Taxonomy (NCBI): domain Eukaryota; kingdom Metazoa; phylum Arthropoda; class Insecta; order Diptera; family Psychodidae; genus Phlebotomus; species Phlebotomus papatasi. The sequence continues at coordinate 71,542 of NW_026604428.1, forward strand.
TTTTTTAAAAATGCCAAAATCTGCTCTAGAAACCGCAATTCTTAAAATTTCTCAATGAAAATCACATTAGAATACTTCAAATAATTCTACCAATCAATTAATATCATTAGTTGAATTTTTTTCTTGGAAAAATTCCCACAAAAACTCATCATGATCCCACCCTTGGGTGTTTTTTTTTTAATTTTTTAAAAATGCCAAAATCTGCTCTAGAAACCGCAATTCTTAAAATTTCTCAATGAAAATCACATTAGAATACTTCAAATAATTCTACCAATCAATTAATATCATTAGTTGAATTTTTTTCTTGGAAAAATTCCCACCAAAACTCATCATGATCCTACCCTTGGGAGTTTTTTTTTAATTTTTTTAAAAATGCCAAAATCTGCTCTAGAAGCCGCAATTCTTAAAATTTCTCAATAAAAATCACATTAGAATACTTCAAATAATTCCACCAATGAACTAATATCATTAGTTGAATTATTTTCTTGGAAAAATTCCCACAAAAATCATCATGATCCCACCCTTGGGAGTTTTTTTTAATTTTTTAAAAATGCCAAAATCTGCTCTAGAAACCGCAATTCTTAAAATTTCTCAATGAAAATCACATTAGAATACTTCAAATAATTCTACCAATGAACTAATATCATTAGTTGAATTTTTTTCTTGGAAAAATTCCCACAAAAATCATCATGATCCCACCCTTGGGAGTTTTTTTTAATTTTTTAAAAATGCCAAAATCTGCTCTAGAAACCGCAATTCTTAAAATTTCTCAATGAAAATCACATTAGAATACTTCAAATAATTCTACAAATCAATTAATATCATTAGTTGAATTATTTTCTTGGAAAAATTCCCACCAAAACTCATCATGATCCTACCCTTGGGAGTTTTTTTTAATTTTTTAAAAATGCCAAAATCTGCTCTAGAAACCGCAATTCTTAAAATTTCTCAATAAAAATCACATTAGAATACTTCAAATAATTCTACCAATGAACTAATATCATTAGTTGAATTATTTTCTTGGAAAAATTCCCACAAAAATCATCATGATCCCACCCTTGGGAGTTTTTTTTAATTTTTTAAAAATGCCAAAATCTGCTCTAGAAACCGCAATTCTTAAAATTTCTCAATGAAAATCACATTAGAATACTTCAAATAATTCTACCAATCAATTAATATCATTAGTTGATTTTTTTTTCTTGGAAAAATTCCCACAAAAATCATCATGATCCCACCCTTGGGAGTTTTTTTTAATTTTTTAAAAATGCCAAAATCTGCTCTAGAAACCGCAATTCTTAAAATTTCTCAATGAAAATCACATTAGAATACTTCAAATAATTCTACCAATCAATTAATATCATTAGTTGAATTTTTTTCTTGGAAAAATTCCCACAAAAACTCATCATGATCCCACCCTTGGGTGTTTTTTTTTTAATTTTTTAAAAATGCCAAAATCTGCTCTAGAAACCGCAATTCTTAAAATTTCTCAATGAAAATCACATTAGAATACTTCAAATAATTCTACCAATCAATTAATATCATTAGTTGAATTTTTTTCTTGGAAAAATTCCCACCAAAACTCATCATGATCCTACCCTTGGGAGTTTTTTTTTAATTTTTTAAAAATGCCAAAATCTGCTCTAGAAGCCGCAATTCTTAAAATTTCTCAATAAAAATCACATTAGAATACTTCAAATAATTCTACCAATCAACTAATATCATTAGTTGAATTATTTTCTTGGAAAAATTCCCACAAAAATCATCATGATCCCACCCTTGGGAGTTTTTTTTAATTTTTTAAAAATGCCAAAATCTGCTCTAGAAACCGCAATTCTTAAAATTTCTCAATGAAAATCACATTAGAATACTTCAAATAATTCTACCAATGAACTAATATCATTAGTTGAATTTTTTTCTTGGAAAAATTCCCACAAAAATCATCATGATCCCACCCTTGGGAGTTTTTTTTAATTTTTTAAAAATGCCAAAATCTGCTCTAGAAACCGCAATTCTTAAAATTTCTCAATGAAAATCACATTAGAATACTTCAAATAATTCTACAAATCAATTAATATCATTAGTTGAATTATTTTCTTGGAAAAATTCCCACCAAAACTCATCATGATCCTACCCTTGGGAGTTTTTTTTAATTTTTTAAAAATGCCAAAATCTGCTCTAGAAACCGCAATTCTTAAAATTTCTCAATAAAAATCACATTAGAATACTTCAAATAATTCTACCAATGAACTAATATCATTAGTTGAATTATTTTCTTGGAAAAATTCCCACAAAAATCATCATGATCCCACCCTTGGGAGTTTTTTTTAATTTTTTAAAAATGCCAAAATCTGCTCTAGAAACCGCAATTCTTAAAATTTCTCAATGAAAATCACATTAGAATACTTCAAATAATTCTACCAATCAATTAATATCATTAGTTGATTTTTTTTTCTTGGAAAAATTCCCACAAAAATCATCATGATCCCACCCTTGGGAGTTTTTTTTAATTTTTTAAAAATGCCAAAATCTGCTCTAGAAACCGCAATTCTTAAAATTTCTCAATAAAAATCACATTAGAATACTTCAAATAATTCCACCAATGAACTAATATCATTAGTTGAATTTTTTTCTTGGAAAAATTCCCACCAAAACTCATCATGATCCCACCCTTGGGAGTTTTTTTTTAATTTTTTAAAAATGCCAAAATCTGTTCTAGAAACCGCAATTCTTAAAATTTCTCAATGAGAATCACATTAGAATACTTCAAATAATTCTACCAATCAATTAATATCATTAGTTGAATTTTTTTCTTGGAAAAATTCCCACAAAAATCATCATGATCCCACCCTTGGGAGTTTTTTTTTAATTTTTTAAAAATGCCAAAATCTGCTCTAGAAGCCGCAATTCTTAAAATTTCTCAATGAAAATCACATTAGAATACTTCAAATAATTCTACCAATCAATTAATATCATTAGTTGAATTTTTTTCTTGGAAAAATTCCCACAAAAATCATCATGACACCACCCTTGGGAGTTTTTTTTTAATTTTTTAAAAATGCCAAAATCTGCTCTAGAAACCGCAATTCTTAAAATTTCTCAAAGAAAATCACATTAGAATACTTCAAATAATTCTACAAATCAATTAATATCATTAGTTGAATTATTTTCTTGGAAAAATTCCCACCAAAACTCATCATGATCCTACCCTTGGGAGTTTTTTTTAATTTTTTAAAAATGCCAAAATCTGCTCTAGAAACCGCAATTCTTAAAATTTCTCAATGAAAATCACATTAGAATACTTCAAATAATTCTACAAATCAATTAATATCATTAGTTGAATTATTTTCTTGGAAAAATTCCCACCAAAACTCATCATGATCCTACCCTTGGGAGTTTTTTTTTAATTTTTTAAAAATGCCAAAATCTGCTCTAGAAGCCGCAATTCTTAAAATTTCTCAATAAAAATCACATTAGAATACTTCAAATAATTCTACCAATGAACTAATATCATTAGTTGAATTTTTTTCTTGGAAAAATTCCCACCAAAACTCATCATGATCACACCCTTGGGAGTTTTTTTTTAATTTTTTAAAAATGCCAAAATCTGCTCTAGAAACCGCAATTCTTAAAATTTCTCAATGAAAATCACATTAGAATACTTCAAATAATTCTACCAATCAATTAATATCATTAGTTGAATTTTTTTCTTGGAAAAATTCCCACAAAAACTCATCATGATCCCACCCTTGGGTGTTTTTTTTTAATTTTTTAAAAATGCCAAAATCTGCTCTAGAAACCGCAATTCTTAAAATTTCTCAATGAAAATCACATTAGAATACTTCAAATAATTCTACCAATCAATTAATATCATTAGTTGAATTTTTTTTGGAAAAATTCCCACCAAAACTCATCATTCCTACCCTTGGGAGAAAAATGCCAAAATCTGCTCTAGAAGCCGCAATTCTTAAAATTTCTCAATAAAAATCACATTAGAATACTTCAAATAATTCTACCAATGAACTAATATCATTAGTTGAATTATTTTCTTGGAAAAATTCCCACAAAAATCATCATGACCCTTGGGAGTTTTTTTTAATTTTTTAAAAATGCCAAAATCTGCTCTAGAAACCGCAATTCTTAAAATTTCTCAATGAAAATCACATTAGAATACTTCAAATAATTCTACCAATGAACTAATATCATTAGTTGAATTTTTTTCTTGGAAAAATTCCCACAAAAATCATCATGATCCCACCCTTGGGAGTTTTTTTTAATTTTTTAAAAATGCCAAAATCTGCTCTAGAAACCGCAATTCTTAAAATTTCTCAATGAAAATCACATTAGAATACTTCAAATAATTCTACAAATCAATTAATATCATTAGTTGAATTATTTTCTTGGAAAAATTCCCACCAAAACTCATCATGATCCTACCCTTGGGAGTTTTTTTTAATTTTTTAAAAATGCCAAAATCTGCTCTAGAAACCGCAATTCTTAAAATTTCTCAATAAAAATCACATTAGAATACTTCAAATAATTCTACCAATGAACTAATATCATTAGTTGAATTATTTTCTTGGAAAAATTCCCACAAAAATCATCATGATCCCACCCTTGGGAGTTTTTTTTAATTTTTTAAAAATGCCAAAATCTGCTCTAGAAACCGCAATTCTTAAAATTTCTCAATGAAAATCACATTAGAATACTTCAAATAATTCTACCAATCAATTAATATCATTAGTTGATTTTTTTTTCTTGGAAAAATTCCCACAAAAATCATCATGATCCCACCCTTGGGAGTTTTTTTTAATTTTTTAAAAATGCCAAAATCTGCTCTAGAAACCGCAATTCTTAAAATTTCTCAATGAAAATCACATTAGAATACTTCAAATAATTCTACCAATCAATTAATATCATTAGTTGAATTTTTTTCTTGGAAAAATTCCCACAAAAACTCATCATGATCCCACCCTTGGGTGTTTTTTTTTTAATTTTTTAAAAATGCCAAAATCTGCTCTAGAAACCGCAATTCTTAAAATTTCTCAATGAAAATCACATTAGAATACTTCAAATAATTCTACCAATCAATTAATATCATTAGTTGAATTTTTTTCTTGGAAAAATTCCCACCAAAACTCATCATGATCCTACCCTTGGGAGTTTTTTTTTAATTTTTTAAAAATGCCAAAATCTGCTCTAGAAGCCGCAATTCTTAAAATTTCTCAATAAAAATCACATTAGAATACTTCAAATAATTCTACCAATGAACTAATATCATTAGTTGAATTATTTTCTTGGAAAAATTCCCACAAAAATCATCATGATCCCACCCTTGGGAGTTTTTTTTAATTTTTTAAAAATGCCAAAATCTGCTCTAGAAACCGCAATTCTTAAAATTTCTCAATGAAAATCACATTAGAATACTTCAAATAATTCTACCAATGAACTAATATCATTAGTTGAATTTTTTTCTTGGAAAAATTCCCACAAAAATCATCATGATCCCACCCTTGGGAGTTTTTTTTAATTTTTTAAAAATGCCAAAATCTGCTCTAGAAACCGCAATTCTTAAAATTTCTCAATGAAAATCACATTAGAATACTTCAAATAATTCTACAAATCAATTAATATCATTAGTTGAATTATTTTCTTGGAAAAATTCCCACCAAAACTCATCATGATCCTACCCTTGGGAGTTTTTTTTAATTTTTTAAAAATGCCAAAATCTGCTCTAGAAACCGCAATTCTTAAAATTTCTCAATAAAAATCACATTAGAATACTTCAAATAATTCTACCAATGAACTAATATCATTAGTTGAATTATTTTCTTGGAAAAATTCCCACAAAAATCATCATGATCCCACCCTTGGGAGTTTTTTTTAATTTTTTAAAAATGCCAAAATCTGCTCTAGAAACCGCAATTCTTAAAATTTCTCAATGAAAATCACATTAGAATACTTCAAATAATTCTACCAATCAATTAATATCATTAGTTGATTTTTTTTTCTTGGAAAAATTCCCACAAAAATCATCATGATCCCACCCTTGGGAGTTTTTTTTAATTTTTTAAAAATGCCAAAATCTGCTCTAGAAACCGCAATTCTTAAAATTTCTCAATAAAAATCACATTAGAATACTTCAAATAATTCCACCAATGAACTAATATCATTAGTTGAATTTTTTTCTTGGAAAAATTCCCACCAAAACTCATCATGATCCCACCCTTGGGAGTTTTTTTTTAATTTTTTAAAAATGCCAAAATCTGTTCTAGAAACCGCAATTCTTAAAATTTCTCAATGAGAATCACATTAGAATACTTCAAATAATTCTACCAATCAATTAATATCATTAGTTGAATTTTTTTCTTGGAAAAATTCCCACAAAAACTCATCATGATCCCACCCTTGGGTGTTTTTTTTTAATTTTTTAAAAATGCCAAAATCTGCTCTAGAAACCGCAATTCTTAAAATTTCTCAATGAAAATCACATTAGAATACTTCAAATAATTCTACCAATCAATTAATATCATTAGTTGAATTTTTTTCTTGGAAAAATTCCCACCAAAACTCATCATGATCCTACCCTTGGGAGTTTTTTTTTAATTTTTTAAAAATGCCAAAATCTGCTCTAGAAACCGCAATTCTTAAAATTTCTCAATGAAAATCACATTAGAATACTTCAAATAATTCTACCAATCAATTAATATCATTAGTTGAATTATTTTCTTGGAAAAATTCCCACAAAAATCATCATGATCCCACCCTTGGGAGTTTTTTTTAATTTTTTAAAAATGCCAAAATCTGCTCTAGAAACCGCAATTCTTAAAATTTCTCAATGAAAATCACATTAGAATACTTCAAATAATTCTACCAATGAACTAATATCATTAGTTGAATTTTTTTCTTGGAAAAATTCCCACAAAAATCATCATGATCCCACCCTTGGGAGTTTTTTTTAATTTTTTAAAAATGCCAAAATCTGCTCTAGAAACCGCAATTCTTAAAATTTCTCAATGAAAATCACATTAGAATACTTCAAATAATTCTACAAATCAATTAATATCATTAGTTGAATTATTTTCTTGGAAAAATTCCCACCAAAACTCATCATGATCCTACCCTTGGGAGTTTTTTTTTAATTTTTTAAAAATGCCAAAATCTGCTCTAGAAACCGCAATTCTTAAAATTTCTCAATAAAAATCACATTAGAATACTTCAAATAATTCTACCAATGAACTAATATCATTAGTTGAATTATTTTCTTGGAAAAATTCCCACAAAAATCATCATGATCCCACCCTTGGGAGTTTTTTTTAATTTTTTAAAAATGCCAAAATCTGCTCTAGAAACCGCAATTCTTAAAATTTCTCAATGAAAATCACATTAGAATACTTCAAATAATTCTACCAATCAATTAATATCATTAGTTGATTTTTTTTCTTGGAAAAATTCCCACAAAAATCATCATGATCCCACCCTTGGGAGTTTTTTTTAATTTTTTAAAAATGCCAAAATCTGCTCTAGAAACCGCAATTCTTAAAATTTCTCAAAGAAAATCACATTAGAATACTTCAAATAATTCTACCAATCAATTAATATCATTAGTTGAATTTTTTTCTTGGAAAAATTCCACCAAAACTCATCATGATCCCACCCTTGGGAGTTTTTTTTTTAATTTTTTAAAAATGCCAAAATCTTCTCTAGAAACCGCAATTCTTAAAATTTCTCAATGAAAATCACATTAGAATACTTCAAATAATTCTACCAATCAATTAATATCATTAGTTGAATTTTTTTCTTGGAAAAATTCCCACCAAAACTCATCATGATCCTACCCTTGGGAGTTTTTTTTTAATTTTTTAAAAATGCCAAAATCTGCTCTAGAAGCCGCAATTCTTAAAATTTCTCAATAAAAATCACATTAGAATACTTCAAATAATTCTACCAATCAATTAATATCATTAGTTGAATTTTTTTCTTGGAAAAATTCCCACAAAAATCATCATGAAAAATTCCCACAAAAATCACACCACCCTTGGGAGTTTTTTTTTAATTTTTTAAAAATGCCAAAATCTGCTCTAGAAACCGCAATTCTTAAAATTTCTCAAAGAAAATCACATTAGAATACTTCAAATAATTCTACAAATCAATTAATATCATTAGTTGAATTATTTTCTTGGAAAAATTCCCACCAAAACTCATCATGATCCTACCCTTGGGAGATCCCACCCTTGGGAGTTTTTTTTAATTTTTTAAAAATGCCAAAATCTGCTCTAGAAACCGCAATTCTTAAAATTTCTCAATGAAAATCACATTAGAATACTTCAAATAATTCTACCAATCAATTAATATCATTAGTTGATTTTTTTTTCTTGGAAAAATTCCCACAAAAATCATCATGATCCCACCCTTGGGAGTTTTTTTTTAATTTTTTAAAAATGCCAAAATCTGCTCTAGAAACCGCAATTCTTAAAATTTCTCAATAAAAATCACATTAGAATACTTCAAATAATTCTACCAATGAACTAATATCATTAGTTGAATTTTTTTCTTGGAAAAATTCCCACCAAAACTCATCATGATCACACCCTTGGGAGTTTTTTTTTAATTTTTTAAAAATGCCAAAATCTGCTCTAGAAACCGCAATTCTTAAAATTTCTCAATGAAAATCACATTAGAATACTTCAAATAATTCTACCAATCAATTAATATCATTAGTTGAATTTTTTTCTTGGAAAAATTCCCACAAAAACTCATCATGATCCCACCCTTGGGAGTTTTTTTTTTAATTTTTTAAAAATGCCAAAATCTGCTCTAGAAACCGCAATTCTTAAAATTTCTCAATGAAAATCACATTAGAATACTTCAAATAATTCTACCAATCAATTAATATCATTAGTTGAATTTTTTTCTTGGAAAAATTCCCACAAAAACTCATCATGATCCCACCCTTGGGAGTTTTTTTTTAATTTTTTTAAAAATGCCAAAATCTGCTCTAGAAGCCGCAATTCTTAAAATTTCTCAATAAAAATCACATTAGAATACTTCAAATAATTCTACCAATGAACTAATATCATTAGTTGAATTATTTTCTTGGAAAAATTCCCACAAAAATCATCATGATCCCACCCTTGGGAGTTTTTTTTAATTTTTTAAAAATGCCAAAATCTGCTCTAGAAACCGCAATTCTTAAAATTTCTCAATGAAAATCACATTAGAATACTTCAAATAATTCTACCAATGAACTAATATCATTAGTTGAATTTTTTTCTTGGAAAAATTCCCACAAAAATCATCATGATCCCACCCTTGGGAGTTTTTTTTAATTTTTTAAAAATGCCAAAATCTGCTCTAGAAACCGCAATTCTTAAAATTTCTCAATGAAAATCACATTAGAATACTTCAAATAATTCTACAAATCAATTAATATCATTAGTTGAATTATTTTCTTGGAAAAATTCCCACCAAAACTCATCATGATCCTACCCTTGGGAGTTTTTTTTAATTTTTTAAAAATGCCAAAATCTGCTCTAGAAACCGCAATTCTTAAAATTTCTCAATAAAAATCACATTAGAATACTTCAAATAATTCTACCAATGAACTAATATCATTAGTTGAATTATTTTCTTGGAAAAATTCCCACAAAAATCATCATGATCCCACCCTTGGGAGTTTTTTTAATTTTTTAAAAATGCCAAAATCTGCTCTAGAAACCGCAATTCTTAAAATTTCTCAATGAAAATCACATTAGAATACTTCAAATAATTCTACCAATCAATTAATATCATTAGTTGATTTTTTTTTCTTGGAAAAATTCCCACAAAAATCATCATGATCCCACCCTTGGGAGTTTTTTTTAATTTTTTAAAAATGCCAAAATCTGCTCTAGAAACCGCAATTCTTAAAATTTCTCAATGAAAATCACATTAGAATACTTCAAATAATTCTACCAATCAATTAATATCATTAGTTGAATTTTTTTCTTGGAAAAATTCCCACAAAAACTCATCATGATCCCACCCTTGGGTGTTTTTTTTTTAATTTTTTAAAAATGCCAAAATCTGCTCTAGAAACCGCAATTCTTAAAATTTCTCAATGAAAATCACATTAGAATACTTCAAATAATTCTACCAATCAATTAATATCATTAGTTGAATTTTTTTCTTGGAAAAATTCCCACCAAAACTCATCATGATCCTACCCTTGGGAGTTTTTTTTTAATTTTTTAAAAATGCCAAAATCTGCTCTAGAAGCCGCAATTCTTAAAATTTCTCAATAAAAATCACATTAGAATACTTCAAATAATTCTACCAATGAACTAATATCATTAGTTGAATTATTTTCTTGGAAAAATTCCCACAAAAATCATCATGATCCCACCCTTGGGAGTTTTTTTTAATTTTTTAAAAATGCCAAAATCTGCTCTAGAAACCGCAATTCTTAAAATTTCTCAATGAAAATCACATTAGAATACTTCAAATAATTCTACCAATGAACTAATATCATTAGTTGAATTTTTTTCTTGGAAAAATTCCCACAAAAATCATCATGATCCCACCCTTGGGAGTTTTTTTTAATTTTTTAAAAATGCCAAAATCTGCTCTAGAAACCGCAATTCTTAAAATTTCTCAATGAAAATCACATTAGAATACTTCAAATAATTCTACAAATCAATTAATATCATTAGTTGAATTATTTTCTTGGAAAAATTCCCACCAAAACTCATCATGATCCTACCCTTGGGAGTTTTTTTTAATTTTTTAAAAATGCCAAAATCTGCTCTAGAAACCGCAATTCTTAAAATTTCTCAATAAAAATCACATTAGAATACTTCAAATAATTCTACCAATGAACTAATATCATTAGTTGAATTATTTTCTTGGAAAAATTCCCACAAAAATCATCATGATCCCACCCTTGGGAGTTTTTTTTAATTTTTTAAAAATGCCAAAATCTGCTCTAGAAACCGCAATTCTTAAAATTTCTCAATGAAAATCACATTAGAATACTTCAAATAATTCTACCAATCAATTAATATCATTAGTTGATTTTTTTTTCTTGGAAAAATTCCCACAAAAATCATCATGATCCCACCCTTGGGAGTTTTTTTTAATTTTTTAAAAATGCCAAAATCTGCTCTAGAAACCGCAATTCTTAAAATTTCTCAATGAAAATCACATTAGAATACTTCAAATAATTCTACCAATGAATTAATATCATTAGTTGAATTTTTTCTTGGAAAAATTCCCACCAAAACTCATCATGATCCCACCCTTGGGAGTTTTTTTTTAATTTTTTAAAAATGCCAAAATCTGTTCTAGAAACCGCAATTCTTAAAATTTCTCAATGAAAATCACATTAGAATACTTCAAATAATTCTACCAATCAATTAATATCATTAGTTGAATTTTTTTCTTGGAAAAATTCCCACAAAAATCATCATGATCCCACCCTTGGGAGTTTTTTTTTAATTTTTTAAAAATGCCAAAATCTGCTCTAGAAGCCGCAATTCTTAAAATTTCTCAATGAAAATCACATTAGAATACTTCAAATAATTCTACCAATCAATTAATATCATTAGTTGAATTTTTTTCTTGGAAAAATTCCCACAAAAATCATCATGACACCACCCTTGGGAGTTTTTTTTTAATTTTTTAAAAATGCCAAAATCTGCTCTAGAAACCGCAATTCTTAAAATTTCTCAAAGAAAATCACATTAGAATACTTCAAATAATTCTACAAATCAATTAATATCATTAGTTGAATTATTTTCTTGGAAAAATTCCCACCAAAACTCATCATGATCCTACCCTTGGGAGTTTTTTTTTAATTTTTTAAAAATGCCAAAATCTGCTCTAGAAACCGCAATTCTTAAAATTTCTCAATGAAAATCACATTAGAATACTTCAAATAATTCTACCAATCAATTAATATCATTAGTTGATTTTTTTTTCTTGGAAAAATTCCCACAAAAATCATCATGATCCCACCCTTGGGAGTTTTTTTTAATTTTTTAAAAATGCCAAAATCTGCTCTAGAAACCGCAATTCTTAAAATTTCTCAATGAAAATCACATTAGAATACTTCAAATAAAAATCACATTAGAATACTTCAAATAATTCTACCAATGAACTAATATCATTAGTTGAATTTTTTTCTTGGAAAAATTCCCACCAAAACTCATCATGATCCCACCCTTGGGAGTTTTTTTTTAATTTTTTAAAAATGCCAAAATCTGCTCTAGAAACCGCAATTCTTAAAATTTCTCAATGAGAATCACATTAGAATACTTCAAATAATTCTACCAATCAATTAATATCATTAGTTGAATTTTTTTCTTGGAAAAATTCCCACCAAAACTCATCATGATCCCACCCTTGGGAGTTTTTTTTTAATTTTTTAAAAATGCCAAAATCTGCTCTAGAAGCCGCAATTCTTAAAATTTCTCAATGAAAATCACATTAGAATACTTCAAATAATTCTACCAATCAATTAATATCATTAGTTGAATTTTTTTCTTGGAAAAATTCCCACAAAAATCATCATGATCCCACCCTTGGGAGTTTTTTTTTAATTTTTTAAAAATGCCAAAATCTGCTCTAGAAACCGCAATTCTTAAAATTTCTCAATGAAAATCACATTAGAATACTTCAAATAATTCTACCAATCAATTAATATCATTAGTTGAATTTTTTTCTTGGAAAAATTCCCACCAAAAATCATCATGACACCACCCTTGGGAGTTTTTTTTTAATTTTTTAAAAATGCCAAAATCTGCTCTAGAAACCGCAATTCTTAAAATTTCTTAAAGAAAATCACATTAGAATACTTCAAATAATTCTACAAATCAATTAATATCATTAGTTGAATTATTTTCTTGGAAAAATTCCCACCAAAACTCATCATGATCCTACCCTTGGGAGTTTTTTTTAATTTTTTAAAAATGCTAAAATCTTCTCTAGAAACCGCAATTCTTAAAATTTCTCAATGAAAATCACATTAGAATACTTCAAATAATTCTACCAATCAATTAATATCATTAGTTGAATTATTTTCTTGGAAAAATTCCCACCAAAACTCATCATGATCCTACCCTTGGGAGTTTTTTTTAACTTTTTAAAAATGCCAAAATCTGCTCTAGAAACCGCAATTCTTAAAATTTCTCAATAAAAATCACATTAGAATACTTCAAATAATTCTACCAATGAACTAATATCATTAGTTGAATTTTTTTCTTGGAAAAATTCCCACAAAAATTCATCATGATCCCACCCTTGGGAGTTTTTTTTTAATTTTTTAAAAATGCCAAAATCTGCTCTAGAAACCGCAATTCTTAAAATTTCTCAATGAAAATCACATTAGAATACTTCAAATAATTCTACCAATCAATTAATATCATTAGTTGAATTTTTTTCTTGGAAAAATTCCCACCAAAACTCATCATGATCCTACCCTTGGGAGTTTTTTTTTAATTTTTTAAAAATGCCAAAATCTGCTCTAGAAGCCGCAATTCTTAAAATTTCTCAATGAAAATCACATTAGAATACTTCAAATAATTCTACCAATCAATTAATATCATTAGTTGAATTTTTTTCTTGGAAAAATTCCCACCAAAACTCATCATGATCCCACCCTTGGGAGTTTTTTTTTAATTTTTTAAAAATGCCAAAATCTGCTCTAGAAACCGCAATTCTTAAAATTTCTTAAAGAAAATCACATTAGAATACTTCAAATAATTCTACAAATCAATTAATATCATTAGTTGAATTATATTCTTGGAAAAATTCCCACCAAAAATCATCATGATCCCACCCTTGGGAGGTTTTTTTTAATTTTTTAAAAATGCCAAAATCTGCTCTAGAAACCGCAATTCTTAAAATTTCTCTAAGAAAATCACATTAGAATACTTCAAATAATTCTACAAATCAATTAATATCATTAGTTGAATTATTTTCTTGGAAAAATTCCCACCAAAACTCATCATGATCCTACCCTTGGGAGTTTTTTTTTAATTTTTTAAAAATGCCAAAATCTGCTCTAGAAACCGCAATTCTTAAAATTTCTCAATGAAAATCACATTAGAATACTTCATATAATTCCACCAATCAATTAATATCATTAGTTGAATTTTTTTCTTGGAAAAATTCCCACCAAAACTCATCATGATCCTACCCTTGGGATTTTTTTTTAATTTTTTAAATTTGCCAAAATCTGCTCTAGAAACCGCAATTCTTAAAATTTCTCAATGAAAATCACATTAGAATACTTCAAATAATTCTACCAATCAATTAATATCATTAGTTGAATTATTTTCTTGGAAAAATTCCCACAATAATCATCATGATCCCACCCTTGGGAGTTTTTTTTAATTTTTTAAAAATGCCAAAATCTGCTCTAGAAACCGCAATTCTTAAAATTTCTCAATGAAAATCACATTAGAATACTTCAAATAATTCTACCAATCAATTAATATCATTAGTTGAATTTTTTTCTTGGAAAAATTCCCACCAAAACTCATCATGATCCTACCCTTGGGAGTTTTTTTTTAATTTTTTAAAAATGCCAAAATCTGCTCTAGAAGCCGCAATTCTTAAAATTTCTCAATGAAAATCACATTAGAATACTTCAAATAATTCTACCAATCAATTAATATCATTAGTTGAATTTTTTTCTTGGAAAAATTCCCACCAAAAATCATCATGACACCACCCTTGGGAGTTTTTTTTTTAATTTTTTAAAAATGCCAAAATCTGCTCTAGAAACCGCAATTCTTAAAATTTCTCAATGAAAATCACATTAGAATACTTCAAATAATTCTACCAATCAATTAATATCATTAGTTGAATTTTTTTCTTGGAAAAATTCCCACAAAAACTCATCATGATCCCACCCTTGGGTGTTTTTTTTTTAATTTTTTAAAAATGCCAAAATCTGCTCTAGAAACCGCAATTCTTAAAATTTCTCAATGAAAATCACATTAGAATACTTCAAATAATTCTACCAATCAATTAATATCATTAGTTGAATTTTTTTCTTGGAAAAATTCCCACCAAAACTCATCATGATCCTACCCTTGGGAGTTTTTTTTTAATTTTTTAAAAATGCCAAAATCTGCTCTAGAAGCCGCAATTCTTAAAATTTCTCAATAAAAATCACATTAGAATACTTCAAATAATTCTACCAATGAACTAATATCATTAGTTGAATTTTTTTCTTGGAAAAATTCCCACCAAAACTCATCATGATCCCACCCTTGGGAGTTTTTTTTTTAATTTTTTAAAAATGCCAAAATCTGCTCTAGAAACCGCAATTCTTAAAATTTCTCAATGAAAATCACATTAGAATACTTCAAATAATTCTACCAATCAATTAATATCATTAGTTGAATTTTTTTCTTGGAAAAATTCCCACCAAAACTCATCATGATCCTACCCTTGGGAGTTTTTTTTTAATTTTTTAAAAATGCCAAAATCTGCTCTAGAAGCCGCAATTCTTAAAATTTCTCAATGAAAATCACATTAGAATACTTCAAATAATTCTACCAATCAATTAATATCATTAGTTCAATTTTTTTCTTGGAAAAATTCCCACCAAAACTCATCATGATCCCACCCTTGGGAGTTTTTTTTTAATTTTTTAAAAATGCCAAAATCTGCTCTAGAAGCCGCAATTCTTAAAATTTCTCAATGAAAATCACATTAGAATACTTCAAATAATTCTACCAATCAATTAATATCATTAGTTCAATTTTTTTCTTGGAAAAATTCCCATCAAAACTCATCATGATCCCACCCTTGGGAGTTTTTTTTTAATTTTTTAAAAATGCCAAAATCTGCTCTAGAAACCGCAATTCTTAAAATTTCTCAATGAAAATCACATTAGAATACTTCAAATAATTCTACCAATCAATTAATATCATTAGTTGAATTTTTTTCTTGGAAAAATTCCCACCAAAACTCATCATGATCCTACCCTTGGGAGTTTTTTTTAATTTTTTAAAAATGCCAAAATCTGCTCTAGAAACCGCAATTCTTAAAATTTCTCAATGAAAATCACATTAGAATACTTCAAATAATTCTACCAATCAATTAATATCATTAGTTGAATTTTTTTCTTGGAAAAATTCCCACCAAAACTCATCATGATCCTACCCTTGGGAGTTTTTTTTTAATTTTTTAAAAATGCCAAAATCTGCTCTAGAAACCGCAATTCTTAAAATTTCTCAATGAAAATCACATTAGAATACTTCAAATAATTCTATCAATCAATTAATATCATTAGTTGAATTTTTTTCTTGGAAAAATTCCCACCAAAACTCATCATGATCCTACACTTGGGAGTTTTTTTTTTAATTTTTTAAAAATGCCAAAATCTGCTCTAGAAGCCGCAATTCTTAAAATTTCTCAATGAAAATCACATTAGAATACTTCAAATAATTCTACCAATCAATTAATATCATTAGTTGAATTTTTTTCTTGGAAAAATTCCCACAAAAATCATCATGATCCCACCCTTGGGAGTTTTTTTTTAATTTTTTAAAAATGCCAAAATCTGCTCTAGAAGCCGCAATTCTTAAAATTTCTCAATGAAAATCACATTAGAATACTTCAAATAATTCTACCAATCAATTAATATCATTAGTTGAATTTTTTTCTTGGAAAAATTCCCACAAAAATCATCATGATCCCACCCTTGGGAGTTTTTTTTTAATTTTTTAAAAATGCCAAAATCTGCTCTAGAAACCGCAATTCTTAAAATTTCTCAAAGAAAATCACATTAGAATACTTCAAATAATTCTACAAATCAATTAATATCATTAGTTGAATTATTTTCTTGGAAAAATTCCCACCAAAACTCATCATGATCCTACCCTTGGGAGTTTTTTTTAATTTTTTAAAAATGCCAAAATCTGCTCTAGAAACCGCAATTCTTAAAATTTCTCAATGAAAATCACATTAGAATACTTCAAATAATTCTACCAATCAATTAATATCATTAGTTGAATTTTTTTCTTGGAAAAATTCCCACAAAAATCATCATGATCCCACCCTTGGGAGTTTTTTTTTAATTTTTTAAAAATGCCAAAATCTGCTCTAGAAACCGCAATTCTTAAAATTTCTCAATAAAAATCACATTAGAATACTTCAAATAATTCTACCAATCAATTAATATCATTAGTTGAATTTTTTTCTTGGAAAAATTCCCACCAAAACTCATCATGATCCTACCCTTGGGAGTTTTTTTTTAATTTTTTAAAAATGACAAAATCTGCTCTAGAAGCCGCAATTCTTAAAATTTCTCAATGAAAATCACATTAGAATACTTCAAATAATTCTACCAATCAATTAATATCATTAGTTGAATTTTTTTCTTGGAAAAATTCCCACCAAAACTCATCATGATCCTACCCTTGGGAGTTTTTTTTAATTTTTAAAAATGCCAAAATCTGCTCTAGAAACCGCAATTCTTAAAATTTCTCAATAAAAATCACATTAGAATACTTCAAATAATTCTACCAATCAATTAATATCATTAGTTGAATTTTTTTCTTGGAAAAATTCCCACCAAAACTCATCATGATCCCACCCTTGGGAGTTTTTTTTTAATTTTTTAAAAATGACAAAATCTGCTCTAGAAGCCGCAATTCTTAAAATTTCTCAATGAAAATCACATTAGAATACTTCAAATAATTCTACCAATCAATTAATATCATTAGTTGAATTTTTTTCTTGGAAAAATTCCCACCAAAACTCATCATGATCCTACCCTTGGGAGTTTTTTTTAATTTTTAAAAATGCCAAAATCTGCTCTAGAAGCCGCAATTCTTAAAATTTCTCAATAAAAATCACATTAGAATACTTCAAATAATTCTACCAATGAACTAATATCATTAGTTGAATTTTTTTCTTGGAAAAATTCCCACCAAAACTCATCATGATCCTACCCTTGGGAGTTTTTTTTTAATTTTTTAAAAATGCCAATATCTGCTCTAGAAGCCGCAATTCTTAAAGTTTCTCAATGAAAATCACATTAGAATACTTCAAATAATTCTATCAATCAATTAATATCATTAGTTGAATTATTTTCTTGGAAAAATTCCCACCAAAACTCATCATGATCCCACCCTTGGGAGTTTTTTTTAATTTTTTAAAAATGCCAAAATCTGCTCTAGAAACCGCAATTCTTAAAATTTCTCAATGAAAATCACATTAGAATACTTCAAATAATTCTACAAATCAATTAATATCATTAGTTGAATTATTTTCTTGGAAAAATTCCCACCAAAACTCATCATGATCCTACCCTTGGGAGTTTTTTTTAATTTTTTAAAAATGCCAAAATCTGCTCTAGAAGCCGCAATTCTTAAAATTTCTCAATAAAAATCACATTAGAATACTTCAAATAATTCTACCAATGAACTAATATCATTAGTTGAATTTTTTTCTTGGAAAAATTCCCACCAAAACTCATCATGATCCTACCCTTGGGAGTTTTTTTTTAATTTTTTAAAAATGCCAAAATCTGCTCTAGAAGCCGCAATTCTTAAAGTTTCTCAATGAAAATCACATTAGAATACTTCAAATAATTCTACCAATCAATTAATATCATTAGTTGAATTTTTTTCTTGGAAAAATTCCCACAAAAATCATCATGATCCCACCCTTGGGAGTTTTTTTTAATTTTTTAAAAATGCCAAAATCTGCTCTAGAAACCGCAATTCTTAAAATTTCTCAATAAAAATCACATTAGAATACTTCAAATAATTCTACCAATGAACTAATATCATTAGTTGAATTTTTTTCTTGGAAAAATTCCCACCAAAACTCATCATGATCCCACCCTTGGGAGTTTTTTTTTAATTTTTTAAAAATGCCAAAATCTGCTCTAGAAACCGCAATTCTTAAAATTTCTCAATGAAAATCACATTAGAATACTTCAAATAATTCTACCAATCAATTAATATCATTAGTTGAATTTTTTTCTTGGAAAAATTCTCACCAAAACTCATCATGATCCTACCCTTGGGAGTTTTTTTTTAATTTTTTAAAAATGCCAAAATCTGCTCTAGAAGCCGCAATTCTTAAAATTTCTCAATGAAAATCACATTAGAATACTTCAAATAATTCTACCAATCAATTAATATCATTAGTTGAATTTTTTTCTTGGAAAAATTCCCACCAAAACTCATCATGATCCCACCCTTGGGAGTTTTTTTTTTTAATTTTTTAAAAATGCCAAAATCTGCTCTAGAAGCCGCAATTCTTAAAATTTCTCAATGAAAATCACATTAGAATACTTCAAATAATTCTACCAATCAATTAATATCATTAGTTGAATTTTTTTCTTGGAAAAATTCCCACCAAAACTCATCATGATCCCACCCTTGGGAGTTTTTTTAATTTTTTAAAAATGCCAAAATCTGCTCTAGAAACCGCAATTCTTAAAATTTCTCAATGAAAATCACATTAGAATACTTCAAATAATTCTACCAATCAATTAATATCATTAGTTGAATTTTTTTCTTGGAAAAATTCCCACCAAAACTCATCATGATCCTACCCTTGGGAGTTTTTTTTAATTTTTTAAAAATGCCAAAATCTGCTCTAGAAGCCGCAATTCTTAAAATTTCTCAATGAAAATCACATTAGAATACTTCAAATAATTCTACCAATCAATTAATATCATTAGTTGAATTTTTTTCTTGGAAAAATTCCCACCAAAAATCATCATGACACCACCCTTGGGAGTTTTTTTTTAATTTTTTAAAAATGCCAAAATCTGCTCTAGAAACCGCAATTCTTAAAATTTCTCAAAGAAAATCACATTAGAATACTTCAAATAATTCTACAAATCAATTAATATCATTAGTTGAATTATTTTCTTGGAAAAATTCCCACCAAAACTCATCATGATCCTACCCTTGGGAGTTTTTTTTAATTTTTTAAAAATGCCAAAATCTGCTCTAGAAACCGCAATTCTTAAAATTTCTCAATGAAAATCACATTAGAATACTTCAAATAATTCTACAAATCAATTAATATCATTAGTTGAATTATTTTCTTGGAAAAATTCCCACCAAAACTCATCATGATCCTACCCTTGGGAGTTTTTTTTAATTTTTTAAAAATGCCAAAATCTGCTCTAGAAACCGCAATTCTTAAAATTTCTCAATAAAAATCACATTAGAATACTTCAAATAATTCTACCAATGAACTAATATCATTAGTTGAATTTTTTTCTTGGAAAAATTCCCACCAAAACTCATCATGATCCCACCCTTGGGAGTTTTTTTTTAATTTTTTAAAAATGCCAAAATCTGCTCTAGAAACCGCAATTCTTAAAATTTCTCAATGAAAATCACATTAGAATACTTCAAATAATTCTACCAATCAATTAATATCATTAGTTGAATTTTTTTCTTGGAAAAATTCCCACAAAAATCATCATGATCCCACCCTTGGGAGTTTTTTTTAATTTTTTAAAAATGCCAAAATCTGCTCTAGAAACCGCAATTCTTAAAATTTCTCAATAAAAATCACATTAGAATACTTCAAATAATTCTACCAATGAACTAATATCATTAGTTGAATTTTTTTCTTGGAAAAATTCCCACCAAAACTCATCATGATCCCACCCTTGGGAGTTTTTTTTTAATTTTTTAAAAATGCCAAAATCTGCTCTAGAAACCGCAATTCTTAAAATTTCTCAATGAAAATCACATTAGAATACTTCAAATAATTCTACCAATCAATTAATATCATTAGTTGAATTTTTTTCTTGGAAAAATTCCCACCAAAACTCATCATGATCCTACCCTTGGGAGTTTTTTTTTTAATTTTTTAAAAATGCCAAAATCTGCTCTAGAAGCCGCAATTCTTAAAATTTCTCAATGAAAATCACATTAGAATACTTCAAATAATTCTACCAATCAATTAATATCATTAGTTGAATTTTTTTCTTGGAAAAATTCCCACCAAAACTCATCATGATCCCACCCTTGGGAGTTTTTTTAATTTTTTAAAAATGCCAAAATCTGCTCTAGAAACCGCAATTCTTAAAATTTCTCAATGAAAATCACATTAGAATACTTCAAATAATTCTACCAATCAATTAATATCATTAGTTGAATTTTTTTCTTGGAAAAATTCCCACCAAAACTCATCATGATCCTACCCTTGGGAGTTTTTTTTAATTTTTTAAAAATGCCAAAATCTGCTCTAGAAGCCGCAATTCTTAAAATTTCTCAATGAAAATCACATTAGAATACTTCAAATAATTCTACCAATCAATTAATATCATTAGTTGAATTTTTTTCTTGGAAAAATTCCCACCAAAACTCATCATGATCCCACCCTTGGGAGTTTTTTTTAATTTTTTAAAAATGCCAAAATCTGCTCTAGAAACCGCAATTCTTAAAATTTCTCAATGAAAATCACATTAGAATACTTCAAATAATTCTACCAATCAATTAATATCATTAGTTGAATTTTTTTCTTGGAAAAATTCCCACCAAAACTCATCATGATCCTACCCTTGGGAGTTTTTTTTAATTTTTTAAAAATGCCAAAATCTGCTCTAGAAGCCGCAATTCTTAAAATTTCTCAATGAAAATCACATTAGAATACTTCAAATAATTCTACCAATCAATTAATATCATTAGTTGAATTTTTTTCTTGGAAAAATTCCCACCAAAACTCATCATGATCCTACCCTTGGGAGTTTTTTTTAATTTTTTAAAAATGCCAAAATCTGCTCTAGAAACCGCAATTCTTAAAATTTCTCAATGAAAATCACATTAGAATACTTCAAATAATTCTACCAATCAATTAATATCATTAGTTGAATTTTTTTCTTGGAAAAATTCCCACCAAAACTCATCATGATCCTACACTTGGGAGTTTTTTTTTAATTTTTTAAAAATGCCAAAATCTGCTCTAGAAGCCGCAATTCTTAAAATTTCTCAATGAAAATCACATTAGAATACTTCAAATAATTCTACCAATCAATTAATATCATTAGTTGAATTTTTTTCTTGGAAAAATTCCCACCAAAACTCATCATGATCCCACCCTTGGGAGTTTTTTTTTAATTTTTTAAAAATGCCAAAATCTGCTCTAGAAAACGCAATTCTTAAAATTTCTCAATGAAAATCACATTAGAATACTTCAAATAATTCTACCAATCAATTAATATCATTAGTTGAATTATTTTCTTGGAAAAATTCCCACAAAAATCATCATGATCCCACCCTTGGGAGTTTTTTTAATTTTTTAAAAATGCCAAAATCTGCTCTAGAAACCGCAATTCTTAAAATTTCTCAATGAAAATCACATTAGAATACTTCAAATAATTCTACCAATCAATTGATATCATTAGTTGAATTATTTTCTTGGAAAAATTCCCACAAAAATCATCATGATCCCACCCTTGGGAGTTTTTTTTAATTTTTTAAAAATGCCAAAATCTGCTCTAGAAACCGCAATTCTTAAAATTTCTCAATGAAAATCACATTAGAATACTTCAAATAATTCTACCAATCAATTAATATCATTAGTTGAATTTTTTTCTTGGAAAAATTCCCACAAAAATCATCATGATCCCACCCTTGGGAGTTTTTTTTTAATTTTTTAAAAATGCCAAAATCTGCTCTAGAAACCGCAATTCTTAAAATTTCTCAATAAAAATCACATTAGAATACTTCAAATAATTCTACCAATGAACTAATATCATTAGTTGAATTTTTTTCTTGGAAAAATTCCCACCAAAACTCATCATGATCCCACCCTTGGGAGTTTTTTTTTAATTTTTTAAAAATGCCAAAATCTGCTCTAGAAACCGCAATTCTTAAAATTTCTCAATGAAAATCACATTAGAATACTTCAAATAATTCTACCAATCAATTAATATCATTAGTTGAATTTTTTTCTTGGAAAAATTCCCACCAAAACTCATCATGATCCTACCCTTGGGAGTTTTTTTTTAATTTTTTAAAAATGCCAAAATCTGCTCTAGAAGCCGCAATTCTTAAAATTTCTCAATGAAAATCACATTAGAATACTTCAAATAATTCTACCAATCAATTAATATCATTAGTTGAATTTTTTTCTTGGAAAAATTCCCACCAAAACTCATCATGATCCCACCCTTGGGAGTTTTTTTTTAATTTTTTAAAAATGCCAAAATCTGCTCTAGAAGCCGCAATTCTTAAAATTTCTCAATGAAAATCACATTAGAATACTTCAAATAATTCTACCAATCAATTAATATCATTAGTTGAATTTTTTTCTTGGAAAAATTCCCACCAAAAATCATCATGACACCACCCTTGGGAGGTTTTTTTTAATTTTTTAAAAATGCCAAAATCAGCTCTAGAAACCGCAATTCTTAAAATTTCTCAATAAAAATCACATTAGAATACTTCAAATAATTCTACCAATGAACTAATATCATTAGTTGAATTTTTTTCTTGGAAAAATTCCCACCAAAACTCATCATGATCCCACCCTTGGGAGTTTTTTTTTAATTTTTTAAAAATGCCAAAATCTGCTCTAGAAACCGCAATTCTTAAAATTTCTCAATGAAAATCACATTAGAATACTTCAAATAATTCTACCAATCAATTAATATCATTAGTTGAATTTTTTCTTGGAAAAATTCCCACAAAAATCATCATGATCCCACTCTTGGGAGTTTTTTTTATTTTTTTAAAAATGCCAAAATCTGCTCTAGAAACCGCAATTCTTAAAATTTCTCAATAAAAATCACATTAGAATACTTCAAATAATTCTACCAATGAACTAATATCATTAGTTGAATTATTTTCTTGGAAAAATTCCCACAAAAATCATCATGATCCCACCCTTGGGAGTTTTTTTTAATTTTTTAAAAATGCCAAAATCTGCTCTAGAAACCGCAATTCTTAAAATTTCTCAATGAAAATCACATTAGAATACTTCAAATAATTCTACCAATGAACTAATATCATTAGTTGAATTTTTTTCTTGGAAAAATTCCCACAAAAATCATCATGATCCCACCCTTGGGAGTTTTTTTTAATTTTTTAAAATTGCCAAAATCTGCTCTAGAAACCGCAATTCTTAAAATTTCTCAATGAAAATCACATTAGAATACTTCAAATAATTCTACAAATCAATTAATATCATTAGTTGAATTATTTTCTTGGAAAAATTCCCACCAAAACTCATCATGATCCTACCCTTGGGAGTTTTTTTTAATTTTTTAAAAATGCCAAAATCTGTTCTAGAAACCGCAATTCTTAAAATTTCTCAATAAAAATCACATTAGAATACTTCAAATAATTCTACCAATGAACTAATATCATTAGTTGAATTATTTTCTTGGAAAAATTCCCACAAAAATCATCATGATCCCACCCTTGGGAGTTTTTTTTAATTTTTTAAAAATGCCAAAATCTGCTCTAGAAACCGCAATTCTTAAAATTTCTCAATGAAAATCACATTAGAATACTTCAAATAATTCTACCAATCAATTAATATCATTAGTTGATTTTTTTTTCTTGGAAAAATTCCCACAAAAATCATCATGATCCCACCCTTGGGAGTTTTTTTTAATTTTTTAAAAATGCCAAAATCTGCTCTAGAAACCGCAATTCTTAAAATTTCTCAATAAAAATCACATTAGAATACTTCAAATAATTCTACCAATGAACTAATATCATTAGTTGAATTTTTTTCTTGGAAAAATTCCCACCAAAACTCATCATGATCCCACCCTTGGGAGTTTTTTTTTAATTTTTTAAAAATGCCAAAATCTGCTCTAGAAACCGCAATTCTTAAAATTTCTCAATGAGAATCACATTAGAATACTTCAAATAATTCTACCAATCAATTAATATCATTAGTTGAATTTTTTTCTTGGAAAAATTCCCACCAAAGCCCATCATGATCCTACCCTTGGGAGTTTTTTTTTAATTTTTTAAAAATGCCAAAATCTGCTCTAGAAGCCGCAATTCTTAAAATTTCTCAATGAAAATCACATTAGAATACTTCAAATAATTCTACCAATCAATTAATATCATTAGTTGAATTTTTTTCTTGGAAAAATTCCCACCAAAACTCATCATGATCCCACCCTTGGGAGTTTTTTTTTTAATTTTTTAAAAATGCCAAAATCTGCTCTAGAAGCCGCAATTCTTAAAATTTCTCAATGAAAATCACATTAGAATACTTCAAATAATTCTACCAATCAATTAATATCATTAGTTGAATTTTTTTCTTGGAAAAATTCCCACCAAAAATCATCATGACACCACCCTTGGGAGTTTTTTTTTAATTTTTTAAAAATGCCAAAATCTGCTCTAGAAACCGCAATTCTTAAAATTTCTTAAAGAAAATCACATTAGAATACTTCAAATAATTCTACAAATCAATTAATATCATTAGTTGAATTATTTTCTTGGAAAAATTCCCACCAAAACTCATCATGATCCTACCCTTGGGAGTTTTTTTTAATTTTTTAAAAATGCTAAAATCTTCTCTAGAAACCGCAATTCTTAAAATTTCTCAATGAAAATCACATTAGAATACTTCAAATAATTCTACAAATCAATTAATATCATTAGTTGAATTATTTTCTTGGAAAAATTCCCACCAAAACTCATCATGATCCCACCCTTGGGAGTTTTTTTTAACTTTTTAAAAATGCCAAAATCTTCTCTAGAAACCGCAATTCTTAAAATTTCTCAATAAAAATCACATTAGAATACTTCAAATAATTCTACCAATGAACTAATATCATTAGTTGAATTTTTTTCTTGGAAAAATTCCCACAAAAATTCATCATGATCCCACCCTTGGGAGTTTTTTTTTAATTTTTTAAAAATGCCAAAATCTGCTCTAGAAACCGCAATTCTTAAAATTTCTCAATGAAAATCACATTAGAATACTTCAAATAATTCTACCAATCAATTAATATCATTAGTTGAATTTTTTTCTTGGAAAAATTCCCACCAAAACTCATCATGATCCTACCCTTGGGAGTTTTTTTTTAATTTTTTAAAAATGCCAAAATCTGCTCTAGAAGCCGCAATTCTTAAAATTTCTCAATGAAAATCACATTAGAATACTTCAAATAATTCTACCAATCAATTAATATCATTAGTTGAATTTTTTTCTTGGAAAAATTCCCACCAAAACTCATCATGATCCTACCCTTGGGAGTTTTTTTTTAATTTTTTAAAAATGCCAAAATCTGCTCTAGAAGCCGCAATTCTTAAAATTTCTCAATGAAAATCACATTAGAATACTTCAAATAATTCTACCAATCAATTAATATCATTAGTTGAATTTTTTTCTTGGAAAAATTCCCACCAAAACTCATCATGATCCCACCCTTGGGAGTTTTTTTTTAATTTTTTAAAAATGCCAAAATCTGCTCTAGAAACAGCAATTCTTAAAATTTCTTAAAGAAAATCACATTAGAATACTTCAAATAATTCTACAAATCAATTAATATCATTAGTTGAATTATTTTCTTGGAAAAATTCCCACCAAAAATCATCATGACACCACCCTTGGGAGGTTTTTTTTAATTTTTTAAAAATGCCAAAATCTGCTCTAGAAACCGCAATTCTTAAAATTTCTCAAAGAAAATCACATTAGAATACTTCAAATAATTCTACAAATCAATTAATATCATTAGTTGAATTATTTTCTTGGAAAAATTCCCACCAAAACTCATCATGATCCTACCCTTGGGAGTTTTTTTTAATTTTTTAAAAATGCCAAAATCTGCTCTAGAAACCGCAATTCTTAAAATTTCTCAATGAAAATCACATTAGAATACTTCATATAATTCCACCAATCAATTAATATCATTAGTTGAATTATTTTCTTGGAAAAATTCCCACCAAAAATCATCATGACACCACCCTTGGGAGTTTTTTTAATTTTTTAAAAATGCCAAAATCTGCTCTAGAAACCGCAATTCTTAAAATTTCTCAATGAAAATCACATTAGAATACTTCATATAATTCTACCAATCAATTAATATCATTAGTTGAATTTTTTTCTTGGAAAAATTCCCACCAAAACTCATCATGATCCTACCCTTGGGAGTTTTTTTTAATTTTTTAAATTTGCCAAAATCTGCTCTAGAAACCGCAATTCTTAAAATTTCTCAATGAAAATCACATTAGAATACTTCAAATAATTCTACCAATCAATTAATATCATTATTTGAATTATTTTCTTGGAAAAATTCCCACAATAATCATCATGATCCCACCCTTGGGAGTTTTTTTTAATTTTTTAAAAATGCCAAAATCTGCTCTAGAAACCGCAATTCTTAAAATTTCTCAATGAAAATCACATTAGAATACTTCAAATAATTCTACCAATCAATTAATATCATTAGTTGAATTATTTTCTTGGAAAAATTCCCACAAAAATCATCATGATCCCTCCCTTGGGAGTTTTTTTTTTAATTTTTTAAAAATGCCAAAATCTGCTCTAGAAACCGCAATTCTTAAAATTTCTCAATGAAAATCACATTAGAATACTTCAAATAATTCTACCAATCAATTAATATCATTAGTTGAATTTTTTTCTTGGAAAAATTCCCACCAAAAATCATCATGATCCCACCCTTGGGAGTTTTTTTTTTAATTTTTTAAAAATGCCAAAATCTGCTCTAGAAGCCGCAATTCTTAAAATTTCTCAATGAAAATCACATTAGAATACTTCAAATAATTCTACCAATCAATTAATATCATTAGTTGAATTTTTTTCTTGGAAAAATTCCCACCAAAACTCATCATGATCCCACCCTTGGGAGTTTTTTTTAATTTTTTAAAAATGCCAAAATCTGCTCTAGAAACCGCAATTCTTAAAATTTCTCAATGAAAATCACATTAGAATACTTCAAATAATTCTACCAATCAATTAATATCATTAGTTGATTTTTTTCTTGGAAAAATTCCCACCAAAAATCATCATGATCCCACCCTTGGGAGTTTTTTTTAATTTTTAAAAAATGCCAAAATCTGCTCTAGAAGCCGCGATTCTTAAAATTTCTCAATGAAAATCACATTAGAATACTTCAAATAATTCTATCAATCAATTAATATCATTAGTTGAATTTTTTTCTTGGAAAAATTTCCACAAAAATCATCATGATCCCACCCTTGGGAGTTTTTTTTTAATTTTTTAAAAATGCCAAAATCTGCTCTAGAAACCGCAATTCTTAAAATTTCTCAATGAAAATCACATTAAAATACTTCAAATAATTCTACCAATCAATTAATAACATTAGTTGAATTTTTTTCTTGGAAAAATTCCCACCAAAAATCATCATGATCCCACCCTTGGGAGTTTTTTAATTTTTTAAAAATGCCAAAATCTGCTCTAAAAACCGCAATTCTTAAAATTTCTCAATGAAAATCACATTAGAATACTTCAAATAATTCTACCAATCAATTAATATCATTAGTTGAATTTTTTTTCTTGGAAAAATTCCCACCAAAAATCATCATGATCCCACCCTTGGGAGTTTTTTAATTTTTTAAAAATGCCAAAATCTTCTCTAGAAACCGCAATTCTTAAAATTTCTCAATGAAAATCACATTAGAATACTTCAAATAATTCTACCAATCAACTAATATCATTAATTGAATTATTTTCTTGGAAAAATTCCCACAAAAATCATCATGATCCCACCCTTGGGAGTTTTTTTAATTTTTTAAAAATGCCAAAATCTGCTCTAGAAACCGCAATTCTTAAAATTTCTCAATGAAAATCACATTAGAATACTTCAAATAATTCTACCAATCAATTAATATCATTAGTTGAATTTTTTTCTTGCAAAAATTCCCACCAAAAATCATCATGATCCCACCCTTGGGAGTTTTTTTTTTAATTTTTTAAAAATGCCAAAATCTGCTCTAGAAGCCGCAATTCTTAAAATTTCTCAATGAAAATCACATTAGAATACTTCAAATAATTCTACCAATCAATTAATATCATTAGTTGAATTTTTTTCTTGGAAAAATTCCCACCAAAAATCATCATGATCCCACCCTTGGGAGTTTTTTAATTTTTTAAAAATGCCAAAATCTGCTCTAAAAACCGCAATTCTTAAAATTTCTCAATGAAAAGCACATTAGAATACTTCAAATAATTCTACCAATCAATTAATATCATTAGTTGAATTTTTTTTTTCTTGGAAAAATTCCCACCAAAACTCATCATGACCCCACCCTTGGGAGTTTTTTTAATTTTTTAAAAATGCCAAAATCTGCTCTAGAAACCGCAATTCTTAAAATTTCTCAATGAAAATCACATTAGAATACTTCAAATAATTCTACCAATCAATTAATATCATTAGTTGAATTTTTTTCTTGGAAAAATTCCCACCAAAAATCATCATGATCCCACCCTTGGGAGTTTTTTTTTAATTTTTTAAAATGCCAAAATCTGCTCTAGAAGCCGCAATTCTTAAAATTTCTCAATGAAAATCACATTAGAATACTTCATATAATTCTACCAATCAATTAATATCATTAGTTGAATTATTTTCTTGGAAAAATTCCCACAAAAATCATCAAGATCCCACCCTTGGGAGTTTTTTTTTAATTTTTAAAAATGCCAAAATCTGCTCTAGAAACCGCAATTCTTAAAATTTCTCAATGAAAATCACATTAGAATACTTCAAATAATTCTACCAATCAATTAATATCATTAGTTGAATTTTTTTCTTGGAAAAATTCCCACCAAAAATCATCATGATCCCACCCTTGGGAGTTTTTTTTTAATTTTTTAAAAATGCCAAAATCTGCTCTAGAAGCCGCAATTCTTAAAATTTCTCAATGAAAATCACATTTGAATACTTCAAATAATTCTACCAATCAATTAATATCATTAGTTGAATTATTTTCTTGGAAAAATTCCCACAAAAATCATCATGATCCCACCCTTGGAAGTTTTTTAATTTTTTAAAAAAGCCAAAATCTGCTCTAAAAACCGCAATTCTTAAAATTTCTCAATGAAAATCACATTAGAATACTTCAAATAATTCTATCAATCAATTAATAACACTAGTTGAATTATTTTCTTGGAAAAATTCCCACAAAAATCATCATGATCCCACCCTTGGGAGTTTTTTTTTAATTTTTTAAAAATGCCAAAATCTGCTCTAGAAACCGCAATTCTTAAAATTTCTCAATGAAAATCACATTAGAATACTTCAAATAATTCTACCAATCAATTAAGATCATTAGTTGAATTTTTTTCTTGGAAAAATTCCCACAAAAATCATCATGATCCCACCCTTGGGAGCTTTTTTTAATTTTTTAAAAATGCCAAAATCTGCTCTAGAAACCGCAATTCTTAAAATTTCTCAATAAGAATCACATTAGAATACTTCAAATAATTCTGCCAAGCAATTAATATCATTAGTTGAATTTTTTTTCTTGGAAAAATTCCCACCAAAAATCATCATAATCCCACCCTTGGGAGTTTTTTTTAATTTTTAAAAAATGCCAAAATCTGCTCTAGAAGCCGCGATTCTTAAAATTTCTCAATGGAAATCACATTAGAATACTTCAAATAATTCTACCAATCAATTAATATCATTAGTTGAATTTTTTTCTTGGAAAAATTCCCACCAAAAATCATCATGATCCCACCCTTGGGAGTTTTTTAATTTTTTAAAAATGCCAAAATCTGCTCTAAAAACCGCAATTCTTAAAATTTCTCAATGAAAATCACATTAGAATACTTCAAATAATTCTACCAATCAATTAATATCATTAGTTGAATTTTTTTCTTGGAAAAATTCCCACCAAAAACCATCATGATCCCACCCTTGGGAGTTTTTTTTTTAATTTTTTAAAAATGCCAAAATCTGCTCTAGAAGCCGCGATTCTTAAAATTTCTCAATTAAATCACATTAGAATACTTCAAATAATTCTACCAATCAATTAATATCATTAGTTGAATTTTTTTCTTGGAAAAATTCCCACCAAAACTCATCATGATCCCACCCTTGGGAGTTTTTTAATTTTTTAAAAATGCCAAAATCTGCTCTAAAAACCGCAATTCTTAAAATTTCTCAATGAAAATCACATTAGAATACTTCAAATAATTCTACCAATCAAATAATATCATTAGTTAAATTTTTTTCTTGGAAAAATTCCTACAAAAATCATCATGATCCCACCCTTGGGAGTTTTTTTTTATTTTTTAAAAATGCCAAAATCTGCTCTAGAAACCGCAATTCTTAAAATTTCTCAATGAAAATCACATTAGAATACTTCAACTAATTCTGCCAAGCAATTAATATCATTAGTTGAATTTTTTTCTTGGAAAAATTCCCACCAAAAATCATCATGATCCCACCCTTGGGAGTTTTTTTTTAATTTTTAAAAAATGCCAAAATCTGCTCTAGAAGCCGCGATTCTTAAAATTTTTCAATGGAAATCACATTAGAATACTTCAAATAATTCTACCAATCAATTAATATCATTAGTTGAATTTTTTTCTTGGAAAAATTCTCACAAAAATCATCATGATCCCACCCTTGGGAGTTTTTTTTTAATTTTTTAAAAATGCCAAAATCTGCTCTAGAAACCGCAATTCTTAAAATTTCTCAATGAAAATCACATTAGAATACTTCAAATAATTCTGCCAAGCAATTAATATCATTAGTTGAATTTTTTTCTTGGAAAAATTCCCACCAAAAATCATCATGATCCCACCCTTGGGAGTTTTTTAATTTTTTAAAAATGCCAAAATCTGCTCTAGAAGCCGCGATTCTTAAAATTTCTCAATGGAAATCACATTAGAATACTTCAAATAATTCTACCAATCAATTAATATCATTAGTTGAATTTTTTTCTTGGAAAAATTCCCACCAAAAATCATCATGATCCCACCCTTGGGAGTTTTTTAATTTTTTAAAAATGCCAAAATCTGCTCTAAAAACCGCAATTCTTAAAATTTCTCAATGAAAATCACATTAGAATACTTCAAATAATTCTACCAATCAATTAATATCATTAGTTGAATTTTTTTCTTGGAAAAATTCCCACAAAAATCATCATGATCCCACCCTTGGGAGTTTTTTAATTTTTTAAAAAAGCCAAAATCTGCTCTAGAAGCCGCGATTCTTAAAATTTCTCAATGGAAATCACATTAGAATACTTCAAATAATTCTACCAATCAATTAATATCATTAGTTGAATTTTTTTCTTGGAAAAATTCCCACCAAAACTCATCATGATCCCACCCTTGGGAGTTTTTTAATTTTTTAAAAATGCCAAAATCTGCTCTAAAAACCGCAATTCTTAAAATTTCTCAATGAAAATCACATTAGAATACTTCAAATAATTCTACCAATCAATTAAGATCATTAGTTGAATTTTTTTCTTGGAAAAATTCCCACAAAAATCATCATGATCCCACCCTTGGGAGTTTTTTTTAATTTTTTAAAAATGCCAAAATCTGCTCTAGAAACCGCAATTCTTAAAATTTCTCAATGAAAATCATATTAGAATACTTCAAATAATTCTACCAATCAATTAATATCATTAGTTGAATTATTTTCTTGGAAAAATTCCCACCAAAAATCATCATGATCCCACCCTTGGGAGTTTTTTTTAATTTTTTAAAAATGCCAAAATCTGCTCTAGAAACCGCAATTCTTAAAATTTCTCAATGAAAATCACATTAGAATACTTCAAATAATTCTACCAATCAATTAATATCATTAGTTGAATTATTTTCTTGGAAAAATTCCCACCAAAAATCATCATGATCCCACCCTTGGGAGTTTTTTTTTTAATTTTTTAAAAATGCCAAAATCTGCTCTAGAAGCCGCAATTCTTAAAATTTCTCAATGAAAATCACATTAGAATACTTCAAATAATTCTACCAATCAATTAATATCATTAGTTGAATTTTTTTCTTGGAAAAATTCTCACAAAAATCATCATGATCCCACCCTTGGGAGTTTTTTTTAATTTTTTAAAAATGCCAAAATCTGCTCTAGAAACCGCAATTCTTAAAATTTCTCAATGAAAATCACATTAGAATACTTCAGATAATTCTACCAATCAATTAAGATCATTAGTTGAATTATTTTCTTGGAAAAATTCCCACCAAAAATCATCATGATCCCACCCTTGGGAGTTTTTTTTTTAATTTTTTAAAAATGCCAAAATCTGCTCTAGAAGCCGCAATTCTTAAAATTTCTCAATGAAAATCACATTAGAATACTTCAAATAATTCTACCAATCAATTAATATCATTAGTTGAATTTTTTTCTTGGAAAAATTCTCACAAAAATCATCATGATCCCACCCTTGGGAGTTTTTTTTAATTTTTTAAAAATGCCAAAATCTGCTCTAGAAACCGCAATTCTTAAAATTTCTCAATGAAAATCACATTAGAATACTTCAGATAATTCTACCAATCAATTAAGATCATTAGTTGAATTTTTTTCTTGGAAAAATTCCCACAAAAATCATCATGATCCCACCCTTGGGAGTTTTTTTTAATTTTTTAAAAATGCCAAAATCTGCTCTAGAAACCGCAATTCTTAAAATTTCTCAATGAAAATCACATTAGAATACTTCAAATAATTCTGCCAAGCAATTAATATCATTAGTTGAATTTTTTTCTTGGAAAAATTCCCACCAAAAATCATCATGATCCCACCCTTGGGAGTTTTTTTTAATTTTTAAAAAATGCCAAAATCTGCTCTAGAAGCCGCGATTCTTAAAATTTCTCAATGGAAATCACATTAGAATACTTCAAATAATTCTACCAATCAATTAATATCATTAGTTGAATTTTTTTCTTGGAAAAATTCCCACCAAAAATCATCATGATCCCACCCTTGGGAGTTTTTTAATTTTTTAAAAATGCCAAAATCTGCTCTAAAAACCGCAATTCTTAAAATTTCTCAATGAAAATCACATTAGAATACTTCAAATAATTCTACCAATCAATTAATATCATTAGTTGAATTTTTTCTTGGAAAAATTCCCACCAAAACTCATCATGATCCCACCCTTGGGAGTTTTTTTTAATTTTTAAAAAATGCCAAAATCTGCTCTAGAAGCCGCGATTCTTAAAATTTCTCAATGGAAATCACATTAGAATACTTCAAATAATTCTACCAATCAATTAATATCATTAGTTGAATTTTTTTCTTGGAAAAATTCTGACAAAAATCATCATGATCCCACCCTTGGGAGTTTTTTTTTAATTTTTTAAAAATGCCAAAATCTGCTCTAGAAACCGCAATTCTTAAAATTTCTCAATGAAAATCACATTAGAATACTTCAAATAATTCTGCCAAGCAATTAATATCATTAGTTGAATTTTTTTCTTGGAAAAATTCCCACCAAAAATCATCATGATCCCACCCTTGGGAGTTTTTTTTAATTTTTTAAAAATGCCAAAATCTGCTCTAGAAGCCGCGATTCTTAAAATTTCTCAATGGAAATCACATTAGAATACTTCAAATAATTCTACCAATCAATTAATATCATTAGTTGAATTTTTTTCTTGGAAAAATTCCCACCAAAAATCATCATGATCCCACCCTTGGGAGTTTTTTAATTTTTTAAAAATGCCAAAATCTGCTCTAAAAACCGCAATTCTTAAAATTTCTCAATGAAAATCACATTAGAATACTTCAAATAATTCTACCAATCAATTAATATCATTAGTTGAATTTTTTTCTTGGAAAAATTCCCACAAAAATCATCATGATCCCACCCTTGGGAGTTTTTTAATTTTTTAAAAAAGCCAAAATCTGCTCTAGAAGCCGCGATTCTTAAAATTTCTCAATGGAAATCACATTAGAATACTTCAAATAATTCTACCAATCAATTAATATCATTAGTTGAATTTTTTTCTTGGAAAAATTCCCACCAAAACTCATCATGATCCCACCCTTGGGAGTTTTTTAATTTTTTAAAAATGCCAAAATCTGCTCTAAAAACCGCAATTCTTAAAATTTCTCAATGAAAATCACATTAGAATACTTCAAATAATTCTACCAATCAATTAATATCATTAGTTGAATTTTTTTCTTGGAAAAATTCCCACAAAAATCATCATGATCCCACCCTTGGGAGTTTTTTTTTAATTTTTTAAAAATGCCAAAATCTGCTCTAGAAACCGCAATTCTTAAAATTTCTCAATGAAAATCACATTAGAATACTTCAAATAATTCTGCAAATCAATTAATATCATTAGTTGAATTTTTTTCTTGGAAAAATTCCCACCAAAAATCATCATGATCCCACCCTTGGGAGTTTTTTTTAATTATTAAAAATGCCAAAATCTGCTCTAGAAGCCGCAATTCTTAAAATTTCTCAATGAAAATCACATTAGAATACTTCAAATAATTCTACCAATCAATTAATATCATTAGTTGAATTTTTTTCTTGGAAAAATTCCCACCAAAAATCATCATGATCCCACCCTTGGGAGTTTTTTTTAATTTTTAAAAAATGCCAAAATCTGCTCTAGAAGCCGCGATTCTTAAAATTTCTCAATGGAAATCACATTAGAATACTTCAAATAATTCTACCAATCAATTAATATCATTAGTTGAATTTTTTTCTTGGAAAAATTCCCACCAAAAATCATCATGATCCCACCCTTGGGAGTTTTTTAATTTTTTAAAAATGCCAAAATCTGCTCTAAAAACCGCAATTCTTAAAATTTCTCAATGAAAATCACATTAGAATACTTCAAATAATTCTACCAATCAATTAATATCATTAGTTGAATTTTTTTCTTGGAAAAATTCCCACCAAAACTCATCATGATCCCACCCTTGGGAGTTTTTTTTTTAATTTTTAAAAATGCCAAAATCTGCTCTAGAAACCGCAATTCTTAAAATTTCTCAATGAAAATCACATTAGAATACTTCAAATAATTCTACAAATCAATTATTATCATTAGTTGATTTTTTTTCTTGGAAAAATTCCCACCAAAAATCATCATGATCCCACCCTTGGGAGTTTTTTAATTTTTTAAAAATGCCAAAATCTGCTCTAGAAACCGCAATTCTTAAAATTTCTCAATGAAAATCACATTAGAATACTTCAAATAATTCTACCAATCAATTAATATCATTAGTTGATTTTTTTTCTTGGAAAAATTCCCACCAAAAATCAACATGATCCCACCCTTGGGAGTGTTTTTTTTTAATTTTTTAAAAATGCCAAAATCTGCTCTAGAAGCCGCGATTCTTAAAATTTCTCAATGAAAATCACATTAGAACACTTCAGATAATTCTATCAATCAATTAATATCATTAGTTGAATTATTTTCTTGGAAAAATTCCCACAAAAATCATCATGATCCCAGCCTTGGGAGTTTTTTTTAATTTTTTAAAAAAGCCAAAATCTGCTCTAAAAACCGCAATTCTTAAAATTTCTCAATGAAAATCACATTAGAATACTTCAAATAATTCTACCAATCAATTAATATCATTAGTTGAATTTTTTTCTTGGAAAAATTCCCACAAAAATCATCATGATCCCACCCTTGGGAGTTTTTTAATTTTTTAAAAAAGCCAAAATCTGCTCTAGAAGCCGCGATTCTTAAAATTTCTCAATGGAAATCACATTAGAATACTTCAAATAATTCTACCAATCAATTAATATCATTAGTTGATTTTTTTTTCTTGAAAAAATTCCCACCAAAAATCATCATGATCCCACCCTTGGGAGTTTTTTTTTTAATTTTTTAAAAATGCCAAAATCTGCTCTAGAAACCGCAATTCTTAAAATTTCTCAATGAAAATCACATTAGAATACTTCAAATAATTCTACCAATCAATTAATATCATTAGTTGAATTTTTTTCTTGGAAAAATTCCCACCAAAAATCATCATGATCCCACCCTTGTGAGTTTTTTTTTTAATTTTTTAAAAATGCCAAAATCTGCTCTAGAAGCCGCAATTCTTAAAATTTCTCAATGAAAATCACATTAGAATACTTCAAATAATTCTACCAATCAATTAATATCATTAGTTGAATTTTTTTCTTGGAAAAATTCTCACAAAAATCATCATGATCCCACCCTTGGGAGTTTTTTTTTAATTTTTTAAAAATGCCAAAATCTGCTCTAGAAACCGCAATTCTTAAAATTTCTCAATGAAAATCACATTAGAATACTTCAAATAATTCTACCAATCAATTAAGATCATTAGTTGAATTTTTTTCTTGGAAAAATTCCCACAAAAATCATCATGATCCCACCCTTGGGAGTTTTTTTTTAATTTTTTAAAAGTGCCAAAATCTGCTCTAGAAACCGCAATTCTTAAAATTTCTCAATGAAAATCACATTAGAATACTTCAAATAATTCTGCCAAGCAATTAATATCATTAGTTGAATTTTTTTCTTGGAAAAATTCCCACCAAAAATCATCATGATCCCACCCTTGGGAGTTTTTTTTAATTTTTAAAAAATGCCAAAATCTGCTCTAGAAGCCGCGATTCTTAAAATTTCTCAATGGAAATCACATTAGAATACTTCAAATAATTCTACCAATCAATTAATATCATTAGTTGAATTTTTTTCTTGGAAAAATTCCCACCAAAACTCATCATGATCCCACCCTTGGGAGTTTTTTAATTTTTTAAAAATGCCAAAATCTGCTCTAAAAACCGCAATTCTTAAAATTTCTCAATGAAAATCACATTAAAATACTTCAAATAATTCTACCAATCAAATAATATCATTAGTTAAATTTTTTTCTTGGAAAAATTCCCACAAAAATCATCATGATCCCACCCTTGGGAGTTTTTTTTTAATTTTTTAAAAATGCCAAAATCTGCTCTAGAAACCGCAATTCTTAAAATTTCTCAATGAAAATCACATTAGAATACTTCAAATAATTCTGCCAAGCAATTAATATCATTAGTTGAATTTTTTTCTTGGAAAAATTCCCACCAAAAATCATCATGATCCCACTCTTGGGAGTTTTTTTTTAATTTTTAAAAAATGCCAAAATCTGCTCTAGAAGCCGCGATTCTTAAAATTTCTCAATGGAAATCACATTAGAATACTACAAATAATTCTACCAATCAATTAATATCATTAGTTGAATTTTTTTCTTGGAAAAATTCCCACCAAAAATCATCATGATCCCACCCTTGGGAGTTTTTTAATTTTTAAAAATGCCAAAATCTGCTCTAAAAACCGCAATTCTTAAAATTTCTCAATGAAAATCACATTAGAATACTTCAAATAATTCTACCAATCAATTAATATCATTAGTTGAATTTTTTTCTTGGAAAAATTCCCACCAAAACTCATCATGATCCCACCCTTGGGAGTTTTTTTTAATTTTTTAAAAAATGCCAAAATCTGCTCTAGAAGCCGCGATTCTTAAAATTTCTCAATGGAAATCACATTAGAATACTTCAAATAATTCTACCAATCAATTAATATCATTAGTTGAATTTTTTTCTTGGAAAAATTCTCACAAAAATCATCATGATCCCACCCTTGGGAGTTTTTTTTTAAATTTTTTAAAAATGCCAAAATCTGCTTTAGAAACCGCAATTCTTAAAATTTCTCAATGAAAATCACATTAGAATACTTCAAATAATTCTACCAACTTATATCATTAGTTGAATTTTTTTCTTGGAAAAATTCCCACCAAAACTCATCATGATCCCACCCTTGGGAGTTTTTTTTAATTTTTTAAAAATGCCAAAATCTGCTCTAGAAACCGCAATTCTTAAAATTTCTCAATGAAAATCACATTAGAATACTTCAAATAATTCTGCCAAGCAATTAATATCATTAGTTGAATTTTTTTCTTGGAAAAATTCCCACCAAAAATCATCATGATCCCACCCTTGGGAGTTTTTTTTAATTTTTAAAAAATGCCAAAATCTGCTCTAGAAGCCGCGATTCTTAAAATTTCTCAATGGAAATCACATTAGAATACTTCAAATAATTCTACCAATCAACTTATATCATTAGTTGAATTTTTTTCTTGGAAAAATTCCCACCAAAACTCATCATGATCCCACCCTTGGGAGTTTTTTTTAATTTTTAAAAATGCCAAAATCTGCTCTAGAAACCGCAATTCTTAAAATTTCTCAATGAAAATCACATTAGAATACTTCAAATAATTCTACCAATCAATTAATATCATTAGTTGAATTTTTTTCTTGGAAAAATTCCCACCAAAAATCATCATGATCCCACCCTTGGGAGTTTTTTTTTAATTTTTTAAAAATGCCAAAATCTGCTCTAGAAGCCGCAATTCTTAAAATTTCTCAATGAAAATCACATTAGAATACTTCAAATAATTCTACCAATCAATTAATATCATTAGTTGAATTTTTTTCTTGGAAAAATTCCCACCAAAACTCATCATGATCCCACCCTTGGGAGTTTTTTAATTTTTCAAAAATGCCAAAATCTGCTCTAAAAACCGCAATTCTTAAAATTTCTCAATGAAAATCACATTAGAATACTTCAAATAATTCTACCAATCAATTAATATCATTAGTTGAATTTTTTTCTTGGAAAAATTCCCACCAAAACTCATCATGATCCCACCCTTGGGAGTTTTTTTTAATTTTCAAAAAATGCCAAAATCTGCTCTAGAAGCCGCGATTCTTAAAATTTCTCAATGGAAATCACATTAGAATACTTCAAATAATTCTACCAATCAAATAATATCATTAGTTAAATTATTTTCTTGGAAAAATTCCCACCAAAACTCATCATGATCCCACCCTTGGGAGTTTTTTTTAATTTTTTAAAAATGCCAAAATCTGCTCTAGAAACCGCAATTCTTAAAATTTCTCAATGAAAATCACATTAGAATACTTCAAATAATTATACCAATCAATTAATATCATTAGTTGAATTTTTTTCTTGGAAAAATTCCCACAAAAATCATCATGATCCCACCCTTGGGAGTTTTTTTTTAATTTTTTAAAAATGCCAAAATCTGCTCTAGAAACCGCAATTCTTAAAATTTCTCAATGGAAATCACATTAGAATACTTCAAATAATTCTACCAATCAATTAATATCATTAGTTGAATTTTTTTCTTGGAAAAATTCCCACAAAAATCATCATGATCCCACCCTTGGGAGTTTTTTTTTAATTTTTTAAAAATGCCAAAATCTGCTCTAGAAACCGCAATTCTTAAAATTTCTCAATGAAATCACATTAGAATACTTCAAATAATTCTACCAATCAATTAATATCATTAGTTGAATTTTTTTCTTGGAAAAATTCCCACAAAAATCATCATGATCCCACCCTTGGGAGTTTTTTTTTAATTTTTTAAAAATGCCAAAATCTGCTCTAGAAACCGCAATTCTTAAAATTTCTCAATGAAAATCACATTAGAATACTTCAAATAATTCTACCAATCAATTAATATCATTAGTTGAATTTTTTTCTTGGAAAAATTCCCACAAAAATCATTATGATCCCACCCTTGGGAGTTTTTTTTTAATTTTTTAAAAATGCCAAAATCTGCTCTAGAAACCGCAATTCTTAAAATTTCTCAATGAAAATCACATTAGAATACTTCAAATAATTCTACCAATCAATTAATATCATTAGTTGAATTTTTTTCTTGGAAAAATTCCCACCAAAAATCATCATGATCCCACCCTTGGGAGTTTTTTTTAATTTTTAAAAAATGCCAAAATCTGCTCTAGAAGCCGCGATTCTTAAAATTTCTCAATGGAAATCACATTAGAATACTTCAAATAATTCTACCAATCAATTAATATCATTAGTTGAATTTTTTTCTTGGAAAAATTCCCACCAAAAATCATCATGATCCCACCCTTGGGAGTTTTTTAATTTTTTAAAAATGCCAAAATCTGCTCTAAAAACCGCAATTCTTAAAATTTCTCAATGAAAATCACATTAGAATACTTCAAATAATTCTACCAATCAATTAATATCATTAGTTGAATTTTTTTCTTGGAAAAATTCCCACCAAAACTCATCATGATCCCACCCTTGGGAGTTTTTTTTAATTTTTAAAAAATGCCAAAATCTGCTCTAGAAGCCGCGATTCTTAAAATTTCTCAATGAAAATCACATTAGAATACTTCAAATAATTCTACCAATCAATTAATATCATTAGTTGAATTTTTTTCTTGGAAAAATTCCCACCAAAACTCATCATGATCCCACCCTTGGGAGTTTTT
The DNA here is from genome assembly GCF_024763615.1 of Phlebotomus papatasi. Classification (NCBI taxonomy): domain Eukaryota; kingdom Metazoa; phylum Arthropoda; class Insecta; order Diptera; family Psychodidae; genus Phlebotomus; species Phlebotomus papatasi. The sequence goes on from NW_026604428.1 coordinate 112,749, forward strand.
TAATTTTTTAAAAATGCCAAAATCTGCTCTAAAAACCGCAATTCTTAAAATTTCTCAATGAAAATCACATTAGAATACTTCAAATAATTCTACCAATCAATTAATATCATTAGTAGAATTTTTTTCTTGGAAAAATTCCCACCAAAACTCATCATGATCCCACCCTTGGGAGTTTTTTTTAATTTTTAAAAAATGCCAAAATCTGCTCTAGAAGCCGCGATTCTTAAAATTTCTCAATGGAAATCACATTAGAATACTTCAAATAATTCTACCAATCAATTAATATCATTAGTTGAATTTTTTTCTTGGAAAAATTCCCACCAAAACTCATCATGATCCCACCCTTGGGAGTTTTTTAATTTTTTAAAAATGCCAAAATCTGCTCTAAAAACCGCAATTCTTAAAATTTCTCAATGAAAATCACATTAGAATACTTCAAATAATTATACCAATCAATTAATATCATTAGTTGAATTTTTTTCTTGGAAAAATTCCCACAAAAATCATCATGATCCCACCCTTGGGAGTTTTTTTTTAATTTTTTAAAAATGCCAAAATCTGCTCTAGAAGCCGCAATTCTTAAAATTTCTCAATGGAAATCACATTAGAATACTTCAAATAATTCTACTAATCAAATAATATCATTAGTTAAATTTTTTTCTTGGAAAAATTCCCACCAAAACTCATCATGATCCCACCCTTGGGAGTTTTTTTTAATTTTTTAAAAATGCCAAAATCTGCTCTAGAAACCGCAATTCTTAAAATTTCTCAATGAAAATCACATTAGAATACTTCAAATAATTATACCAATCAATTAATATCATTAGTTGAATTTTTTTCTTGGAAAAATTCCCACAAAAATCATCATGATCCCACCCTTGGGAGTTTTTTTTTAATTTTTTAAAAATGCCAAAATCTGCTCAAGAAGCCGCAATTCTTAAAATTTCTCAATGGAAATCACATTAGAATACTTCAAATAATTCTACCAATTAATTAATATCATTAGTTGAATTTTTTTCTTGGAAAAATTCCCACAAAAATCATCATGATCCTACCCTTGGGAGTTTTTTTTTTAATTTTTTAAAAATGCCAAAATCTGCTCTAGAAACCGCAATTCTTAAAATTTCTCAATGAAAATCACATTAGAATACTTCAAATAATTCTACCAATCAATTAATATCATTAGTTGAATTTTTTTCTTGGAAAAATTCCCACAAAAATCATCATGATCCCACCCTTGGGAGTTTTTTTTTAATTTTTTAAAAATGCCAAAATCTGCTCTAGAAACCGCAATTCTTAAAATTTCTCAATGAAAATCACATTAGAATACTTCAAATAATTCTACCAATCAATTAATATCATTAGTTGATTTTTTTTCTTGGAACAATTCCCACCAAAAATCATCATGATCCCACCCTTGGGAGTTTTTTTTAATTTTTAAAAAATGCCAAAATCTGCTCTAGAAGCCGCGATTCTTAAAATTTCTCAATGGAAATCACATTAGAATACTTCAAATAATTCTACCAATCAATTAATATCATTAGTTCAATTTTTTCTTGGAAAAATTCCCACCAAAAATCATCATGATCCCACCCTTGGGAGTTTTTTAATTTTTTAAAAATGCCAAAATCTGCTCTAAAAACCGCAATTCTTAAAATTTCTCAATGAAAATCACATTAGAATACTTCAAATAATTCTACCAATCAATTAATATCATTAGTTGCATTATTTTCTTGGAAAAATTCCCACCAAAACTCATCATGATCCCACCCTTGGGAGTTTTTTTTTAATTTTTTAAAAATGCCAAAATCTGCTCTAGAAACCGCAATTCTTAAAATTTCTCAATGAAAATCACATTAGAATACTTCAAATAATTCTATCAATCAATTAATATCATTAGTTGAATTATTTTCTTGGAAAAATTCCCACAAAAATCATCATGATCCCACACTTGGGAGTTTTTTTTTTAATTTTTTAAAAATGCCAAAATCTGCTCTAGAAACCGCAATTCTTAAAATTTCTCAATGAAAATCACATTAGAATACTTCAAATAATTCTACCAATCAATTAATATCATTAGTTGATTTTTTTTCTTGGAAAAATTCCCACCAAAAATCATCATGATCCCACCCTTGGGAGTTTTTTTTAATTTTTTAAAAATGCCAAAATCTGCTCTAGAAGCCGCGATTCTTAAAATTTCTCAATGAAAATCACATTAGAACACTTCAAATAATTCTATCAATCAATTAATATCATTAGTTGAATTATTTTCTTGGAAAAATTCCCACAAAAATCATCATGATCCCACCCTTGGCAGTTTTTTTTTTAATTTTTTAAAAATGCCAAAATCTGCTCTAGAAACCGCAATTCTTAAAATTTCTCAATGAAAATCACATTAGAATACTTCAAATAATTCTATCAATCAATTAATATCATTAGTTGAATTATTTTCTTGGAAAAATTCCCACCAAAAATCATCATGATCCCACCCTTGGGAGTTTTTTTTTAATTTTTTAAAAATGCCAAAATCTGCTCTAGAAACCGCAATTCTTAAAATTTCTCAATGAAAATCACATTAGAATACTTCAAATAATTCTACCAATCAATTAATATCATTAGTTGATTTTTTTTCTTGGAAAAATTCCCACCAAAAATCATCATGATCCCACCCTTGGGAGTTTTTTTTAATTTTTTAAAAATGCCAAAATCTGCTCTAGAAGCCGCGATTCTTAAAATTTCTCAATGAAAATCACATTAGAACACTTCAAATAATTCTATCAATCAATTAATATCATTAGTTGAATTATTTTCTTGGAAAAATTCCCACAAAAATCATCATGATCCCACCCTTGGCAGTTTTTTTTTTAATTTTTTAAAAATGCCAAAATCTGCTCTAGAAACCGCAATTCTTAAAATTTCTCTATGAAAATCACATTAGAATACTTCAAATAATTCTATCAATCAATTAATATCATTAGTTGAATTATTTTCTTGGAAAAATTCCCACCAAAAATCATCATGATCCCACCCTTGGGAGTTTTTTTTTAATTTTTTAAAAATGCCAAAATCTGCTCTAGAAACCGCAATTCTTAAAATTTCTCAATGAAAATCACATTAGAATACTTCAAATAATTCTACCAATCAATTAATATCATTAGTTGATTTTTTTTCTTGGAAAAATTCCCACCAAAAATCATCATGATCCCACCCTTGGGAGTTTTTTTTAATTTTTTAAAAATGCCAAAATCTGCTCTAGAAGCCGCGATTCTTAAAATTTCTCAATGAAAATCACATTAGAACACTTCAAATAATTCTATCAATCAATTAATATCATTAGTTGAATTTTTTTCTTGGAAAAATTCCCACCAAAAATCATCATGATCCCACCCTTGGGAGTTTTTTTTAATTTTTTAAAAATGCCAAAATCTGCTCTAGAAACCGCAATTCTTAAAATTTCTCAATGGAAATCACATTAGAATACTTCAAATAATTCTACCAATCAATTAATATCATTAGTTGAATTTTTTTCTTGGAAAAATTCCCACAAAAATCATCATGATCCTACCCTTGGGAGTTTTTTTTTTAATTTTTTAAAAATGCCAAAATCTGCTCTAGAAACCGCAATTCTTAAAATTTCTCAATGAAAATCACATTAGAATACTTCAAATAATTCTACCAATCAATTAATATCATTAGTTGAATTTTTTTCTTGGAAAAATTCCCACAAAAATCATCATGATCCCACCCTTGGGAGTTTTTTTTTAATTTTTTAAAAATGCCAAAATCTGCTCTAGAAACCGCAATTCTTAAAATTTCTCAATGAAAATCACATTAGAATACTTCAAATAATTTTACCAATCAATTAATATCATTAGTTGATTTTTTTTCTTGGAAAAATTCCCTCTAGAAACCGCAATTCTTAAAACCAAAAATCATCAATTTTTTTCTTGGAAAAATTCCCACCAAAAATCATCATGGGAGTTTTTTTTAATTTTTTAAAAATGCCAAAATCTGCTCTAGAAGCCGCGATTCTTAAAATTTCTCAATGAAAATCACATTAGAACACTTCAAATAATTCTATCAATCAATTAATATCATTAGTTGAATTTTTTTCTTGGAAAAATTCCCACCAAAAATCATCATGATCCCACCCTTGGGAGTTTTTTTTAATTTTTTAAAAATGCCAAAATCTGCTCTAGAAACCGCAATTCTTAAAATTTCTCAATGGAAATCACATTAGAATACTTCAAATAATTCTACCAATCAATTAATATCATTAGTTGAATTTTTTTCTTGGAAAAATTCCCACAAAAATCATCATGATCCTACCCTTGGGAGTTTTTTTTTTAATTTTTTAAAAATGCCAAAATCTGCTCTAGAAACCGCAATTCTTAAAATTTCTCAATGAAAATCACATTAGAATACTTCAAATAATTCTACCAATCAATTAATATCATTAGTTGAATTTTTTTCTTGGAAAATTCCCACAAAAATCATCATGATCCCACCCTTGGGAGTTTTTTTTTAATTTTTTAAAAATGCCAAAATCTGCTCTAGAAACCGCAATTCTTAAAATTTCTCAATGAAAATCACATTAGAATACTTCAAATAATTCTACCAATCAATTAATATCATTAGTTGATTTTTTTTCTTGGAAAAATTCCCACCAAAAATCATCATGATCCCACCCTTGGGAGTTTTTTTTAATTTTTAAAAAATGCCAAAATCTGCTCTAGAAGCCGCGATTCTTAAAATTTCTCAATAGAAATCACATTAGAATACTTCAAATAATTCTACTAATCAATTAATATCATTAGTTGAATTTTTTTCTTGGAAAAATTCCCACCAAAAATCATCATGATCCCACCCTTGGGAGTTTTTTAATTTTTTAAAAATGCCAAAATCTGCTCTAAAAACCGCAATTCTTAAAATTTCTCAATGAAAATCACATTAGAATACTTCAAATAATTCTACCAATCAATTAGTATCATTAGTTGAATTTTTTTCTTAGAAAAATTCCCACCAAAAATCATCATGATCCCACCCTTGGGAGTTTTTTTTTAATTTTTTAAAAATGCCAAAATCTGCTCTAGAAGCCGCAATTCTTAAAATTTCTCAATGAAAATCACATTAGAATACTTCAAATAATTCTACAAATCAATTAATATCATTAGTTGAATTATTTTTTTGGAAAAATTCCCACAAAAATCATCATGATCCCACCCTGGGGACTTTTTTTTTAATTTTTTAAAAATGCCAAAATCTGCTCTAGAAACCGCAATTCTTAAAATTTCTCAATGAAAATCACATTAGAATACTTCAAATAATTCTATCAATCAATTAATATCATTAGTTGAATTATTTTCTTGGAAAAATTCCCACAAAAATCATCATGATCCCACCCTTGGGAGTTTTTTTTTTAATTTTTAAAAATGCCAAAATCTGCTCTAGAAACCGCAATTCTTAAAATTTCTCAATGAAAATCACATTAGAATACTTCAAATAATTCTACCAATCAATTAATATCATTAGTTGAATTTTTTTCTTGGAAAAATTCCCACCAAAAATCATCATGATCCCACCCTTGGGAGTTTTTTTTTTTTAATTTTTTAAAAATGCCAAAATCTGCTCTAGAAGCCGCAATTCTTAAAATTTCTCAATGAAAATCACATTAGAATACTTCAAATAATTCTACCAATCAATTAATATCATTAGTTGAATTTTTTTCTTGGAAAAATTCCCACCAAAACTCATCATGATCCCACCCTTGGGAGTTTTTTTTAATTTTTTAAAAATGCCAAAATCTGCTCTAGAAACCGCAATTCTTAAAATTTCTCAATGAAAATTACATTAGAATACTTCAAATAATTCTACCAATCAATTAATATCATTAGTTGAATTATTTTCTTGGAAAAATTCCCACAAAAATCATCATGATCCCACCCTTGGGAGTTTTTTTTTAATTTTTTAAAAATGCCAAAATCTGCTCTAGAAACCGCAATTCTTAAAATTTCCCAATGAAAATCACATTAGAATACTTCAAATAATTCTACCAATCAATTGATATCATTAGTTGAATTATTTTGTTGGAAAAATTCCCACAAAAATCATCATGATCCCACCCTTGGGAGTTTTTTTTTAATTATTTAAAAATGCCAAAATCTGCTCTAGAAACCGCAATTCTTAAAATTTCTCAATGAAAATCACATTAGAATACTTCAAATAATTCTACCAATCAATTAATATCATTAGTTGAATTTTTTTCTTGGAAAAATTCCCACCAAAAATCATCATGATCCCACCCTTGGGAGTTTTTTAATTTTTTAAAAATGCCAAAATCTGCTCTAAAAACCGCAATTCTTAAAATTTCTCAATGAAAATCACATTAGAATACTTCAAATAATTCTATCAATCAATTAATATCATTAGTTGTATTATTTTCTTGGAAAAATTCCCACAAAAATCATCATGATCCCACCCTTGGGAGTTTTTTTTAATTTTTAAAAATGCCAAAATCTGCTCTAGAAACCGCAATTCTTAAAATTTCTCAATGAAAATCACATTAGAATACTTCACATAATTCTACCAATCAATTAATATCATTAGTTGAATTTTTTTCTTGGAAAAATTCCCACCAAAAATCATCATGATCCCACCCTTGGGAGCTTTTTTTAATTTTTTAAAAATGCCAAAATCTGCTCTAGAAGCGGCAATTCTTAAAATTTCTCAATGAAAATCACATTAGAATACTTCAAATAATTCTACCAATCAATTGATATCATTAGTTGAATTATTTTCTTGGAAAAATTCCCACAAAAATCATCATGATCCCACCCTTGGGAGTTTTTTTTAATTATTTAAAAATGCCAAAATCTGCTCTAGAAACCGCAATTCTTAAAATTTCTCAATGAAAATCACATTAGAATACTTCAAATAATTCTACCAATCAATTAATATCATTAGTTGATTTTTTTTCTTGGAAAAATTCCCACCAAAAATCAACATGATCCCACCCTTGGGAGTTTTTTTTTAATTTTTTAAAAATGCCAAAATCTGCTCTAGAAGCCGCGATTCTTAAAATTTCTCAATGAAAATCACATTAGAACACTTCAAATAATTCTATCAATCAATTAATATCATTAGTTGAATTATTTTCTTGGAAAAATTCCCACAAAAATCATCATGATCCCACCCTTGGCAGTTTTTTTTTTAATTTTTTAAAAATGCCAAAATCTGCTCTAGAAACCGCAATTCTTAAAATTTCTCAATGAAAATCACATTAGAATACTTCAAATAATTCTACCAATCAATTGATATCATTAGTTGAATTATTTTCTTGGAAAAATTCCCACAAAAATCATCATGATCCCACCCTTGGGAGTTTTTTTTAATTTTTAAAAATGCCAAAATCTGCTCTAGAAACCGCAATTCTTAAAATTTCTCAATGAAAATCACATTAGAATACTTCAAATAATTCTACCAATCAATTAATATCATTAGTTGAATTTTTTTCTTGGAAAAATTCCCACCAAAACTCATCATGATCCCACCCTTGGGAGTTTTTTTTTTAATTTTTTAAAAATGCCAAAATCTGCTCTAGAAACCGCAATTCTTAAAATTTCTCAATGAAAATCACATTAGAATACTTCAAATAATTCTAGCAATCAATTAATATCATTAGTTGAATTTTTTTCTTGGAAAAATTCCCACCAAAAATCATTATGATCCCACCCTTGGGAGTTTTTTTTTTTTTAATTTTTTAAAAATGCCAAAATCTGCTCTAGGAGCGGCAATTCTTAAAATTTCTCAATGAAAATCACATTAGAATACTTCAAATAATTCTACCAATCAATTGATATCATTAGTTGAATTATTTTTTTGGAAAAATTCCCACAAAAATCATCATGATCCCACCCTTGGGAGTTTTTTTTTAATTTTTTAAAAATGCCAAAATCTGCTCTAGAAGCCGCGATTCTTAAAATTTCTCAATGAAAATCACATTAGAACACTTCAAATAATTCTATCAATCAATTAATATCATTAGTTGATTTTTTTTCTTGGAAAAATTCCCACCAAAATTCAACATGATCCCACCCTTGGGAGTTTTTTTTTAATTTTTTAAAAATGCCAAAATCTGCTCTAGAAGCCGCGATTCTTAAAATTTCTCAATGAAAATCACATTAGAACACTTCAAATAATTCTATCAATCAATTAATATCATTAGTTGAATTATTTTCTTGGAAAAATTCCTACAAAAATCATCATGATCCCACCCTTGGCAGTTTTTTTTTTTAATTTTTTAAAAATGCCAAAATCTGCTCTAGAAACCGCAATTCTTAAAATTTCTCAATGAAAATCACATTAGAATACTTCAAATAATTCTATCAATCAATTAATATCATTAGTTGAATTATTTTCTTGGAAAAATTCCCACAAAAATCATCATGATCCCACCCTTGGGAGTTTTTTTTTTAATTTTTTAAAAATGCCAAAATCTGCTCTAGAAACCGCAATTCTTAAAATTTCTCAATGAAAATCACATTAGAATACTTCAAATAATTCTATCAATCAATTAATATCATTAGTTGAATTATTTTCTTGGAAAAATTCCCACAAAAATCATCATGATCCCACCCTTGGGAGTTTTTTTTTTAATTTTTTAAAAATGCCAAAATCTGCTCTAGAAACCGCAATTCTTAAAATTTCTCAATGAAAATCACATTAGAATACTTCAAATAATTCTACCAATCAACTAGTATCATTAGTTGATTTTTTTTCTTGGAAAAATTCCCACCAAAAATCATCATGATCCCACCCTTGGGAGTTTTTTTTTTAACTTTTTAAAAATGCCAAAATCTGCTCTAGAAGCCGCAATTCTTAAAATTTCTCAATGAAAATCACATTAGAACACTTCAAATAATTCTATCAATCAATTAATATCATTAGTTGAATTATTTTCTTGGAAAAATTCCCACAAAAATCATCATGATCCCACGCTGGGGACTTTTTTTTTAATTTTTTAAAAATGCCAAAATCTGCTCTAGAAACCGCAATTCTTAAAATTTCTCAATGAAAATCACATTAGAATACTTCAAATAATTCTATCAATCAATTAATATCATTAGTTGAATTATTTTCTTGGAAAAATTCCCACAAAAATCATCATGATCCCACCCTTGGGAGTTTTTTTTTTTAATTTTTAAAAATGCCAAAATCTGCTCTAGAAACCGCAATTCTTAAAATTTCTCAATGAAAATCACATTAGAATACTTCAAATAATTCTACCAATCAATTAATATCATTAGTTGAATTTTTTTCTTGGAAAAATTCCCACCAAAACTCATCATGATCCCACCCTTGGGAGTTTTTTTTAATTTTTTAAAAATGCCAAAATCTGCTCTAGAAACCGCAATTCTTAAAATTTCTCAATGAAAATCACATTAGAATACTTCAAATAATTCTACCAATCAATTAATATCATTAGTTGAATTATTTTCTTGGAAAAATTCCCACAAAAATCATCATGATCCCACCCTTGGGAGTTTTTTTTAATTTTTTAAAAATGCGAAAATCTGCTCTAGAAACCGCAATACTTAAAATTTCTCAATGAAAATCACATTAGAATACTGCAAATAATTCTACCAATCAATTGATATCATTAGTTGAATTATTTTCTTGGAAAAATTCCCACAAAAATCATCATGATTCCACCCTTGGGAGTTTTTTTTAATTATTTAAAAATGCCAAAATCTGCTCTAGAAACCGCAATTCTTAAAATTTCTCAATGAAAATCACATTAGAATACTTCAAATAATTCTACCAATCAATTAATATCATTAGTTGAATTTTTTTCTTGGAAAAATTCCCACCAAAAATCATCATGATCCCACCCTTGGGAGTTCTTTAATTTTTTTTAAAATGCCAAAATCTGCTCTAAAAACCGCAATTCTTAAAATTTCTCAATGAAAATCACATTAGAATACTTCAAATAATTCTATCAATCAATTAATATCATTAGTTGTATTATTTTGTTGGAAAAATTCCCACAAAAATCATCATGATCCCACCCTTGGGAGTTTTTTTTTTTTAATTTTTAAAAATGCCAAAATCTGCTCTAGAAACCGCAATTCTTAAAATTTCTCAATGAAAATCACATTAGAATACTTCAAATAATTCTACCAATCAATTAATATCATTAGTTGAATTTTTTTCTTGGAAAAATTCCCACCAAAACTCATCATGATCCCACCCTTGGGAGTTTTTTTTTAATTTTTTAAAAATGCCAAAATCTGCTCTAGAAACCGCAATTCTTAAAATTTCTCAATGAAAATCACATTAGAATACTTCAAATAATTCTACCAATCAATTAATATCATTAGTTGAATTTTTTTCTTGGAAAAATTCCCACAAAAATCATCATGATCCCACCCTTGGGAATTTTTTTTAATTTTTTAAAAATGCCAAAATCTGCTCTAGAAACCGCAATTCTTAAAATTTCTCACTGAAAATCACATTAGAATACTTCAAATAATTCTACCAATCAATTAATATCATTAGTTGAATTTTTTTCTCGGAAAAATTCCCACCAAAACTCATCATGATCCCACCCTTGGGAGTTTTTTTTTAATTTTTTAAAAATGCCAAAATCTGCTCTAGAAGCCGCAATTCTTAAAATTTCTCAATGAAAATCACATTAGAATACTTCAAATAATTCTACCAATCAATTAATATCATTAGTTGAATTTTTTTCTTGGAAAAATTCCCACCAAAACTCATCATGATCCCACCCTTGGGAGTTTTTTTTAATTTTTTAAAAATGCCAAAATCTGCTCTAGAAACCGCAATTCTTAAAATTTCTCAATGAAAATCACATTAGAATACTTCAAATAATTCTACCAATCAATTAATATCATTAGTTGAAGTTTTTTCTTGGAAAAATTCCCACCAAAAATCATCATGATCCCACCCTTGGGAGTTTTTTTTTAATTTTTTAAAAATGCCAAAATCTGCTCTAGAAGCGGCAATTCTTAAAATTTCTCAATGAAAATCACATTATAATACTTCATATAATTCTACCAATCAATTAATATCATTAGTTGAATTATTTTCTTGGAAAAATTCCCACCAAAAATCATCATGACCCCACCCTTGGAAGGTTTTTTTTAATTTTTTAAAAATGCCAAAATCTGCTCTAGAAACCGCAATTCTTAAAATTTCTCAATGAAAATCACATTAGAATACTTCAAATAATTCTACCAATCAATTAATATCATTAGTTGAATTTTTTCTTGGAAAAATTCCCACCAAAAATCATCATGATCCCACCCTTGGGAGTTTTTTTTTAATTTTTTAAAAATGCCAAAATCTGCTCTAGAAGCCGCAATTCTTAAAATTTCTCAACGAAAATCACATTAGAATACTTCAAATAATTCTACCAATCAATTAATATCATTAGTTGAATTATTTTCTTGGAAAAATTCCCACAAAAATCATCATGATCCCACCCTTGGGAGTTTTTTTTTTAATTTTTTAAAAATGCCAAAATCTGCTCTAGAAACCGCAATTCTTAAAATTTCTCAATGAAAATCACATTAGAATACTTCAAATAATTCTATCAATCAATTAATATCATTAGTTGAATTATTTTCTTGGAAAAATTCCCACAAAAATCATCATGATCCCACCCTTGGGAGTTTTTTTTTTAATTTTTTAAAAATGCCAAAATCTGCTCTAGAAACCGCAATTCTTAAAATTTCTCAATGAAAATCACATTAGAATACTTCAAATAATTCTACCAATCAATTAATATCATTAGTTGAATTTTTTTCTTGGAAAAATTCCCACCAAAAATCATCATGATCCCACCCTTGGGAGTTTTTTTTTTTTAATTTTTTAAAAATGCCAAAATCTGTTCTAGAAGCCGCAATTCTTAAAATTTCTCAATGAAAATCTCATTAGAATACTTCAAATAATTCTACCAATCAATAAATATCATTAGTTGAATTTTTTTCTTGGAAAAATTCCCACCAAAACTCATCATGATCCCACCCTTGGGAGTTTTTTTTTAATTTTTTAAAAATGCCAAAATCTGCTCTAGAAGCCGCAATTCTTAAAATTTCTCAATGAAAATCACATTAGAATACTTCAAATAATTCTACCAATCAATTAATATCATTAGTTGTATTATTTTCTTGGAAAAATTCCCACAAAAATCATCATGATCCCACCCTTGGGAGTTTTTTTTTTTAATTTTTAAAAATGCCAAAATCTGCTCTAGAAACCGCAATTCTTAAAATTTCTCAATGAAAATCACATTAGAATACTTCAAATAATTCTACCAATCAATTAATATCATTAGTTGAATTTTTTTCTTGGAAAAATTCCCACCAAAACTCATCATGATCCCACCCTTGGGAGTTTTTTTTAATTTTTTAAAAATGCCAAAATCTGCTCTAGAAACCGCAATTCTTAAAATTTCTCAATGAAAATCACATTAGAATACTTCAAATAATTCTACCAATCAATTAATATCATTAGTTGAATTATTTTCTTGGAAAAATTCCCACAAAAATCATCATGATCCCACCCTTGGGAGTTTTTTTTAATTTTTTAAAAATGCGAAAATCTGCTCTAGAAACCGCAATTCTTAAAATTTCTCAATGAAAATCACATTAGAATACTGCAAATAATTCTACCAATCAATTGATATCATTAGTTGAATTATTTTCTTGGAAAAATTCCCACAAAAATCATCATGATCCCACCCTTGGGAGTTTTTTTTAATTATTTAAAAATGCCAAAATCTGCTCTAGAAACCGCAATTCTTAAAATTTCTCAATGAAAATCACATTAGAATACTTCAAATAATTCTACCAATCAATTAATATCATTAGTTGAATTTTTTTCTTGGAAAAATTCCCACCAAAAATCATCATGATCCCACCCTTGGGAGTTTTTTAATTTTTTAAAAATGCCAAAATCTGCTCTAAAAACCGCAATTCTTAAAATTTCTCAATGAAAATCACATTAGAATACTTCAAATAATTCTATCAATCAATTAATATCATTAGTTGTATTATTTTGTTGGAAAAATTCCCACAAAAATCATCATGATCCCACCCTTGGGAGTTTTTTTTTTTAATTTTTTAAAAATGCCAAAATCTGCTCTAGAAACCGCAATTCTTAAAATTTCTCAATGAAAATCACATTAGAATACTTCAAATAATTCTACCAATCAATTAATATCATTAGTTGAATTTTTTTCTTGGAAAAATTCCCACCAAAAATCATCATGATCCTACCCTTGGGAGTTTTTTTTTAATTTTTTAAAAATGCCAAAATCTGCTCTAGAAACCGCAATTCTTAAAATTTCTCAATGAAAATCACATTAGAATACTTCAAATAATTCTACCAATCAATTAATATCATTAGTTGAATTTTTTTCTTGGAAAAATTCCCACAAAAATCATCATGATCCCACCCTTGGGAGTTTTTTTTAATTTTTTAAAAATGCCAAAATCTGCTCTAGAAACCGCAATTCTTAAAATTTCTCAATGAAAATCACATTAGAATACTTCAAATAATTCTACCAATCAATTAATATCATTAGTTGAATTATTTTCTTGGAAAAATTCCCACCAAAACTCATCATGATCCCACCCTTGGGAGTTTTTTTTTAATTTTTTAAAAATGCCAAAATCTGCTCTAGAAGCGGCAATTCTTAAAATTTCTCAATGAAAATCACATTAGAATACTTCAAATAATTCTACCAATCAATTAATATCATTAGTTGAATTTTTTTCTTGGAAAAATTCCCACCAAAACTCATCATGATCCCACCCTTGGGAGTTTTTTTTAATTTTTTAAAAATGCCAAAATCTGCTCTAGAAACCGCAATTCTTAAAATTTCTCAATGAAAATCACATTAGAATACTTCAAATAATTCTACCAATCAATTAATATCATTAGTTGAAGTTTTTTCTTGGAAAAATTCCCACCAAAAATCATCATGATCCCACCCTTGGGAGTTTTTTTTTAATTTTTTAAAAATGCCAAAATCTGCTCTAGAAGCGGCAATTCTTAAAATTTCTCAATGAAAATCACATTATAATACTTCATATAATTCTACCAATCAATTAATATCATTAGTTTAATTTTTTTCTTGGAAAAATTCCCACCAAAACTCATCATGATCCCACCCTTGGGAGTTTTTTTTAATTTTTTAAAAATGCCAAAATCTGCTCTAGAAGCCGCAATTCTTAAAATTTCTCAATGAAAATCACATTAGAATACTTCAAATAATTCTACCAATCAATTAATATCATTAGTTGAATTTTTTTGTTGGAAAAATTCCCACCAAAAATCATCATGATCCCACCCTTGGGAGTTTTTTTTAATTTTTTAAAAATGCCAAAATCTGCTCTAGAAACCGCAATTCTTAAAATTTCTCAATGAAAATCACATTAGAATACTTCAAATAATTTTACCAATCAATTAATATCATTAGTTGAATTTTTTTCTTGGAAAAATTCCCACCAAAACTCATCATGATCCCACCCTTGGGAGTTTTTTAATTTTTTAAAAATGCCAAAATCTGCTCTAAAAACCGCAATTCTTAAAATTTCTCAATGAAAATCACATTAGAATACTTCAAATAATTCTATCAATCAATTAATATCATTAGTTGAATTTGTTTCTTGGAAAAATTCCCACAAAAATCATCATGATCCCACCCTTGGGAGTTTTTTTTAATTTTTTAAAAATGCCAAAATCTGCTCTAGAAACCGCAATTCTTAAAATTTCTCAATGAAAATCACATTAGAATACTTCAAATAATTCTACCAATCAATTAATATCATTAGTTGAATTTTTTTCTTGGAAAAATTCCCACCAAAACTCATCATGATCCCACCCTTGGGAGTTTTTTTTTAATTTTTTAAAAATGCCAAAATCTGCTCTAGAGAAACCGCAATTCTTAAAATTTCTCAATGAAAATCACATTAGAATACTTCAAATAATTCTACCAATCAATTAATATCATTAGTTGAATTTTTTTCTTGGAAAAATTCCCACCAAAACTCATCATGATCCTACCCTTGGGAGTTTTTTTTTAATTTTTTAAAAATGCCAAAATCTGCTCTAGAAACCGCAATTCTTAAAATTTCTCAATGAAAATCACATTAGAATACTTCAAATAATTCTACCAATCAATTAATATCATTAGTTGAATTTTTTTCTTGGAAAAATTCCCACAAAAATCATCATGATCCCACCCTTGGGAGTTTTTTTTAATTTTTTAAAAATGCCAAAATCTGCTCTAGAAACCGCAATTCTTAAAATTTCTCACTGAAAATCACATTAGAATACTTCAAATAATTCTACCAATCAATTAATATCATTAGTTGAATTTTTTTCTCGGAAAAATTCCCACCAAAACTCATCATGATCCCACCCTTGGGAGTTTTTTTTTAATTTTTTAAAAATGCCAAAATCTGCTCTAGAAGCCGCAATTCTTAAAATTTCTCAATGAAAATCACATTAGAATACTTCAAATAATTCTACCAATCAATTAATATCATTAGTTGAATTTTTTTCTTGGAAAAATTCCCACCAAAACTCATCATGATCCCACCCTTGGGAGTTTTTTTTAATTTTTTAAAAATGCCAAAATCTGCTCTAGAAACCGCAATTCTTAAAATTTCTCAATGAAAATCACATTAGAATACTTCAAATAATTCTACCAATCAATTAATATCATTAGTTGAAGTTTTTTCTTGGAAAAATTCCCACCAAAAATCATCATGATCCCACCCTTGGGAGTTTTTTTTTAATTTTTTAAAAATGCCAAAATCTGCTCTAGAAGCGGCAATTCTTAAAATTTCTCAATGAAAATCACATTATAATACTTCAAATAATTCTACCAATCAATTAATATCATTAGTTGAATTTTTTTCTTGGAAAAATTCCCACCAAAACTCATCATGATCCCACCCTTGGGAGTTTTTTAATTTTTTAAAAATGCCAAAATCTGCTCTAAAAACCGCAATTCTTAAAATTTCTCAATGAAAATCACATTAGAATACTTCAAATAATTCTATCAATCAATTAATATCATTAGTTGAATTATTTTCTTGGAAAAATTCCCACCAAAACTCATCATGATCCCACCCTTGGGAGTTTTTTTTTAATTTTTTAAAAATGCCAAAATCTGCTCTAGAAGCGGCAATTCTTAAAATTTCTCAATGAAAATCACATTATAATACTTCAAATAATTCTACCAATCAATTAATATCATTAGTTGAAGTTTTTTCTTGGAAAAATTCCCACCAAAAATCATCATGATCCCACCCTTGGGAGTTTTTTTTAATTTTTTAAAAATGCCAAAATCTGCTCTAGAAACCGCAATTCTTAAAATTTCTCAATGAAAATCACATTATAATACTTCAAATAATTTTACCAATCAATTAATATCATTAGTTGAATTTTTTTCTTGGAAAAATTCCCACCAAAACTCATCATGATCCCACCCTTGGGAGTTTTTTAATTTTTTAAAAATGCCAAAATCTGCTCTAAAAACCGCAATTCTTAAAATTTCTCAATGAAAATCACATTAGAATACTTCAAATAATTCTATCAATCAATTAATATCATTAGTTGAATTATTTTCTTGGAAAAATTCCCACAAAAATCATCATGATCCCACCCTTGGGAGTTTTTTTTTAATTTTTTAAAAATGCCAAAATCTGCTCTAGAAACCGCAATTCTTAAAATTTCTCAATGAAAATCACATTAGAATACTTCAAATAATTCTACCAATCAATTAATATCATTAGTTGAATTATTTTCTTGGAAAAATTCCCACCAAAAATCATCATGACCCCACCCTTGGAAGGTTTTTTTTAATTTTTTAAAAATGCCAAAATCTGCTCTAGAAACCGCAATTCTTAAAATTTCTCAATGAAAATCACATTAGAATACTTCAAATAATTCTACCAATCAATTAATATCATTAGTTGAATTTTTTTCTTGGAAAAATTCCCACCAAAAATCATCATGATCCCACCCTTGGGAGTTTTTTTTTAATTTTTTAAAAATGCCAAAATCTGCTCTAGAAGCCGCAATTCTTAAAATTTCTCAACGAAAATCACATTAGAATACTTCAAATAATTCTACCAATCAATTAATATCATTAGTTGAATTATTTTCTTGGAAAAATTCCCACAAAAATCATCATGATCCCACCCTTGGGAGTTTTTTTTAATTTTTTAAAAATGCCAAAATCTGCTCTAAAAACCGCAATTCTTAAAATTTCTCAATGAAAATCACATTAGAATACTTCAAATAATTCTACCAATCAATTAATATCATTAGTTGAATTATTTTCTTGGAAAAATTCCCACAAAAATCATCATGATCCCACCCTTGGGAGTTTTTTTTTTTTAATTTTTTAAAAATGCCAAAATCTGCTCTAGAAACCGCAATTCTTAAAATTTCTCAATGAAAATCACATTAGAATACTTCAAATAATTCTACCAATCAATTAATATCATTAGTTGAATTTTTTTCTTGGAAAAATTCCCACCAAAAATCATCATGATCCCACCCTTGGGAGTTTTTTTTTTTAATTTTTTAAAAATGCCAAAATCTGTTCTAGAAGCCGCAATTCTTAAAATTTCTCAATGAAAATCTCATTAGAATACTTCAAATAATTCTACCAATCAATAAATATCATTAGTTGAATTTTTTTCTTGGAAAAATTCCCACCAAAAATCATCATGATCCCACCCTTGGGAGTTTTTTTTAATTTTTTAAAAATGCCAAAATCTGCTCTAGAAACCGCAATTCTTAAAATTTCTCAATGAAAATCACATTAGAATACTTCAAATAATTTTACCAATCAATTAATATCATTAGTTGAATTTTTTTCTTGGAAAAATTCCCACCAAAAATCATCATGATCCCACCCTTGGGAGTTTTTTTTAATTTTTTAAAAATGCCAAAATCTGCTCTAGAAACCGCAATTCTTAAAATTTCTCAATGAAAATCACATTAGAATACTTCAAATAATTTTACCAATCAATTAATATCATTAGTTGAATTTTTTTCTTGGAAAAATTCCCACCAAAACTCATCATGATCCCACCCTTGGGAGTTTTTTAATTTTTTAAAAATGCCAAAATCTGCTCTAAAAACCGCAATTCTTAAAATTTCTCAATGAAAATCACATTAGAATACTTCAAATAATTCTATCAATCAATTAATATCATTAGTTGAATTTGTTTCTTGGAAAAATTCCCACAAAAATCATCATGATCCCACCCTTGGGAGTTTTTTTTAATTTTTTAAAAATGCCAAAATCTGCTCTAGAAACCGCAATTCTTAAAATTTCTCAATGAAAATCACATTAGAATACTTCAAATAATTCTACCAATCAATTAATATCATTAGTTGAATTTTTTTCTTGGAAAAATTCCCACCAAAACTCATCATGATCCCACCCTTGGGAGTTTTTTTTTAATTTTTTAAAAATGCCAAAATCTGCTCTAGAAACCGCAATTCTTAAAATTTCTCAATGAAAATCACATTAGAATACTTCAAATAATTCTACCAATCAATTAATATCATTAGTTGAATTTTTTTCTTGGAAAAATTCCCACCAAAACTCATCATGATCCTACCCTTGGGAGTTTTTTTTTAATTTTTTAAAAATGCCAAAATCTGCTCTAGAAACCGCAATTCTTAAAATTTCTCAATGAAAATCACATTAGAATACTTCAAATAATTCTACCAATCAATTAATATCATTAGTTGAATTTTTTTCTTGGAAAAATTCCCACAAAAATCATCATGATCCCACCCTTGGGAGTTTTTTTTAATTTTTTAAAAATGCCAAAATCTGCTCTAGAAACCGCAATTCTTAAAATTTCTCACTGAAAATCACATTAGAATACTTCAAATAATTCTACCAATCAATTAATATCATTAGTTGAATTTTTTTCTCGGAAAAATTCCCACCAAAACTCATCATGATCCCACCCTTGGGAGTTTTTTTTTAATTTTTTAAAAATGCCAAAATCTGCTCTAGAAGCCGCAATTCTTAAAATTTCTCAATGAAAATCACATTAGAATACTTCAAATAATTCTACCAATCAATTAATATCATTAGTTGAATTTTTTTCTTGGAAAAATTCCCACCAAAACTCATCATGATCCCACCCTTGGGAGTTTTTTTTAATTTTTTAAAAATGCCAAAATCTGCTCTAGAAACCGCAATTCTTAAAATTTCTCAATGAAAATCACATTAGAATACTTCAAATAATTCTACCAATCAATTAATATCATTAGTTGAAGTTTTTTCTTGGAAAAATTCCCACCAAAAATCATCATGATCCCACCCTTGGGAGTTTTTTTTTAATTTTTTAAAAATGCCAAAATCTGCTCTAGAAGCGGCAATTCTTAAAATTTCTCAATGAAAATCACATTATAATACTTCAAATAATTCTACCAATCAATTAATATCATTAGTTGAATTTTTTTCTTGGAAAAATTCCCACCAAAACTCATCATGATCCCACCCTTGGGAGTTTTTTAATTTTTTAAAAATGCCAAAATCTGCTCTAAAAACCGCAATTCTTAAAATTTCTCAATGAAAATCACATTAGAATACTTCAAATAATTCTATCAATCAATTAATATCATTAGTTGAATTATTTTCTTGGAAAAATTCCCACCAAAACTCATCATGATCCCACCCTTGGGAGTTTTTTTTTAATTTTTTAAAAATGCCAAAATCTGCTCTAGAAGCGGCAATTCTTAAAATTTCTCAATGAAAATCACATTATAATACTTCAAATAATTCTACCAATCAATTAATATCATTAGTTGAAGTTTTTTCTTGGAAAAATTCCCACCAAAAATCATCATGATCCCACCCTTGGGAGTTTTTTTTAATTTTTTAAAAATGCCAAAATCTGCTCTAGAAACCTTAAAATTTTTAAAAATGCCAAAATCTGCTCTAGAAACCGCAATTCTTAAAATTTCTCAATGAAAATCACATTATAATACTTCAAATAATTTTACCAATCAATTAATATCATTAGTTGAATTTTTTTCTTGGAAAAATTCCCACCAAAACTCATCATGATCCCACCCTTGGGAGTTTTTTAATTTTTTAAAAATGCCAAAATCTGCTCTAAAAACCGCAATTCTTAAAATTTCTCAATGAAAATCACATTAGAATACTTCAAATAATTCTATCAATCAATTAATATCATTAGTTGAATTATTTTCTTGGAAAAATTCCCACAAAAATCATCATGATCCCACCCTTGGGAGTTTTTTTTTAATTTTTTAAAAATGCCAAAATCTGCTCTAGAAACCGCAATTCTTAAAATTTCTCAATGAAAATCACATTAGAATACTTCAAATAATTCTACCAATCAATTAATATCATTAGTTGAATTATTTTCTTGGAAAAATTCCCACCAAAAATCATCATGACCCCACCCTTGGAAGGTTTTTTTTAATTTTTTAAAAATGCCAAAATCTGCTCTAGAAACCGCAATTCTTAAAATTTCTCAATGAAAATCACATTAGAATACTTCAAATAATTCTACCAATCAATTAATATCATTAGTTGAATTTTTTTCTTGGAAAAATTCCCACCAAAAATCATCATGATCCCACCCTTGGGAGTTTTTTTTTAATTTTTTAAAAATGCCAAAATCTGCTCTAGAAGCCGCAATTCTTAAAATTTCTCAACGAAAATCACATTAGAATACTTCAAATAATTCTACCAATCAATTAATATCATTAGTTGAATTATTTTCTTGGAAAAATTCCCACAAAAATCATCATGATCCCACCCTTGGGAGTTTTTTTTAATTTTTTAAAAATGCCAAAATCTGCTCTAAAAACCGCAATTCTTAAAATTTCTCAATGAAAATCACATTAGAATACTTCAAATAATTCTACCAATCAATTAATATCATTAGTTGAATTATTTTCTTGGAAAAATTCCCACAAAAATCATCATGATCCCACCCTTGGGAGTTTTTTTTTTTTAATTTTTTAAAAATGCCAAAATCTGCTCTAGAAACCGCAATTCTTAAAATTTCTCAATGAAAATCACATTAGAATACTTCAAATAATTTTACCAATCAATTAATATCATTAGTTGAATTTTTTTCTTGGAAAAATTCCCACCAAAACTCATCATGATCCCACCCTTGGGAGTTTTTTAATTTTTAAAAAATGACAAAATCTGCTCTAAAAACCGCAATTCTTAAAATTTCTCAATGAAAATCACATTAGAATACTTCAAATAATTCTATCAATCAATTAATATCATTAGTTGAATTTTTTCTTGGAAAAATTCCCACCAAAAATCATCATGATCCCACCCTTGGGAGTTTTTTAATTTTTAAAAAATGACAAAATCTGCTCTAAAAACCGCAATTCTTAAAATTTCTCAATGAAAATCACATTAGAATACTTCAAATAATTCTATCAATCAATTAATATCATTAGTTGAATTATTTTCTTGGAAAAATTCCCACAAAAATCATCATGATCCCACCCTTGGGAGTTTTTTTTTTAATTTTTTAAAAATGCCAAAATCTGCTCTAGAAACCGCAATTCTTAAAATTTCTCAATGAAAATCACATTAGAATACTTCAAATAATTCTACCAATCAATTAATATCATTAGTTGAATTTTTTCTTGGAAAAATTCCCACCAAAAATCATCATGATCCCACCCTTGGGAGTTTTTTAATTTTTAAAAAATGACAAAATCTGCTCTAAAAACCGCAATTCTTAAAATTTCTCAATGAAAATCACATTAGAATACTTCAAATAATTCTACCAATCAATTAATATCATTAGTTGAATTATTTTCTTGGAAAAATTCCCACAAAAATCATCATGATCCCACCCTTGGGAGTTTTTTTTAATTTTTTAAAAATGCCAAAATCTGCTCTAGAAACCGCAATTCTTAAAATTTCTCAATGAAAATCACATTAGAATACTTCAAATAATTCTATCAATCAATTAATATCATTAGTTGAATTATTTTCTTGGAAAAATTCCCACAAAAATCATCATGATCCCACCCTTGGGAGTTTTTTTTTTTTTTTTTTTAGAAATGCCAAAATCTGCTCTAGGAACCGCAATTCTTAAAATTTCTCAATGAAAATCACATTAGAATACTTCAAATAATTCTACCAATCAATTAATACCATTAGTTGAATTTTTTTCTTGGAAAAATTCCCACCAAAACTCATCATGATCCCACCCTTGGGAGTTTTTTTTTTAATTTTTTAAAAATGCCAAAATCTCCTCTAGAAACCGCAATTCTTAAAATTTCTCAATGAAAATCACATTAGAATACTTCAAATAATTCTACCAATCAATTAATATCATTAGTTGAATTTTTTTCTTGGAAAAATTCCCACCAAAACTCATCATGATCCCACCCTTGGGAGTTTTTTTTTTTAATTTTTTAAAAATGCCAAAATCTCCCCTAGAAACCGCAATTCTTAAAATTTCTCAATGGAAATCACATTAGAATACTTCAAATAATTCTACCAATCAATTAATATCATTAGTTGAATTTTTTTCTTGGAAAAATTCCCACCAAAACTCATCATGATCCCACCCTTGGGAGTTTTTTTTAATTTTTTAAAAATGCCAAAATCTGCTCTAGAAGCCGCAATTCTTAAAATTTCTCAATGAAAATCACATTAGAATACTTCAAATAATTCTATCAATCAATTAATATCATTAGTTGAATTATTTTCTTGGAAAAATTCCCACAAAAATCATCATGATCCCACCCTTGGGAGTTTTTTTTAATTTTTTAAAAATGCCAAAATCTGCTCTAGAAACCGCAATTCTTAAAATTTCTCAATGAAAATCACATTAGAATACTTCAAATAATTCTACCAATCAATTAATATCATTAGTTGAATTTTTTTCTTGGAAAAATTCCCACCAAAACTCATCATGATCCCACCCTTGGGAGTTTTTTTTTAATTTTTTAAAAATGCCAAAATCTGCTCTAGAAACCGCAATTCTTAAAATTTCTCAATGAAAATCACATTAGAATACTTCAAATAATTCTACCAATCAATTAATATCATTAGTTGAATTTTTTTCTTGGAAAAATTCCCACCAAAACTCATCATGATCCTACCCTTGGGAGTTTTTTTTTAATTTTTTAAAAATGCCAAAATCTGCTCTAGAAACCGCAATTCTTAAAATTTCTCAATGAAAATCACATTAGAATACTTCAAATAATTCTACCAATCAATTAATATCATTAGTTGAATTTTTTTCTTGGAAAAATTCCCACAAAAATCATCATGATCCCACCCTTGGGAGTTTTTTTTAATTTTTTAAAAATGCCAAAATCTGCTCTAGAAACCGCAATTCTTAAAATTTCTCACTGAAAATCACATTAGAATACTTCAAATAATTCTACCAATCAATTAATATCATTAGTTGAATTTTTTTCTCGGAAAAATTCCCACCAAAACTCATCATGATCCCACCCTTGGGAGTTTTTTTTTAATTTTTTAAAAATGCCAAAATCTGCTCTAGAAGCCGCAATTCTTAAAATTTCTCAATGAAAATCACATTAGAATACTTCAAATAATTCTACCAATCAATTAATATCATTAGTTGAATTTTTTTCTTGGAAAAATTCCCACCAAAACTCATCATGATCCCACCCTTGGGAGTTCTTTTTTAATTTTTTAAAAATGCCAAAATCTGCTCTAGAAACCGCAATTCTTAAAATTTCTCAATGAAAATCACATTAGAATACTTCAAATAATTCTACCAATCAATTAATATCATTAGTTGAAGTTTTTTCTTGGAAAAATTCCCACCAAAAATCATCATGATCCCACCCTTGGGAGTTTTTTTTTAATTTTTTAAAAATGCCAAAATCTGCTCTAGAAGCGGCAATTCTTAAAATTTCTCAATGAAAATCACATTATAATACTTCAAATAATTCTACCAATCAATTAATATCATTAGTTGAATTTTTTTCTTGGAAAAATTCCCACCAAAACTCATCATGATCCCACCCTTGGGAGTTTTTTAATTTTTTAAAAATGCCAAAATCTGCTCTAAAAACCGCAATTCTTAAAATTTCTCAATGAAAATCACATTAGAATACTTCAAATAATTCTATCAATCAATTAATATCATTAGTTGAATTATTTTCTTGGAAAAATTCCCACCAAAACTCATCATGATCCCACCCTTGGGAGTTTTTTTTTTATTTTTTAAAAATGCCAAAATCTGCTCTAGAAGCGGCAATTCTTAAAATTTCTCAATGAAAATCACATTATAATACTTCAAATAATTCTACCAATCAATTAATATCATTAGTTGAAGTTTTTTCTTGGAAAAATTCCCACCAAAAATCATCATGATCCCACCCTTGGGAGTTTTTTTTAATTTTTTAAAAATGCCAAAATCTGCTCTAGAAACCGCAATTCTTAAAATTTCTCAATGAAAATCACATTAGAATACTTTAAATAATTTTACCAATCAATTAATATCATTAGTTGAATTTTTTTCTTGGAAAAATTCCCACCAAAACTCATCATGATCCCACCCTTGGGAGTTTTTTAATTTTTTAAAAATGCCAAAATCTGCTCTAAAAACCGCAATTCTTAAAATTTCTCAATGAAAATCACATTAGAATACTTCAAATAATTCTATCAATCAATTAATATCATTAGTTGAATTATTTTCTTGGAAAAATTCCCACAAAAATCATCATGATCCCACCCTTGGGAGTTTTTTTTTAATTTTTTAAAAATGCCAAAATCTGCTCTAGAAACCGCAATTCTTAAAATTTCTCAATGAAAATCACATTAGAATACTTCAAATAATTCTACCAATCAATTAATATCATTAGTTGAATTTTTTTCTTGGAAAAATTCCCACCAAAACTCATCATGATCCCACCCTTGGGAGTTTTTTTTTAATTTTTTAAAAATGCCAAAATCTGCTCTAGAAACCGCAATTCTTAAAATTTCTCAATGAAAATCACATTAGAATACTTCAAATAATTCTACCAATCAATTAATATCATTAGTTGAATTATTTTCTTGGAAAAATTCCCACCAAAAATCATCATGACCCCACCCTTGGAAGGTTTTTTTTAATTTTTTAAAAATGCCAAAATCTGCTCTAGAAACCGCAATTCTTAAAATTTCTCAATGAAAATCACATTAGAATACTTCAAATAATTCTACCAATCAATTAATATCATTAGTTGAATTTTTTTCTTGGAAAAATTCCCACCAAAAATCATCATGATCCCACCCTTGGGAGTTTTTTTTTAATTTTTTAAAAATGCCAAAATCTGCTCTAGAAGCCGCAATTCTTAAAATTTCTCAACGAAAATCACATTAGAATACTTCAAATAATTCTACCAATCAATTAATATCATTAGTTGAATTATTTTCTTGGAAAAATTCCCACAAAAATCATCATGATCCCACCCTTGGGAGTTTTTTTTAATTTTTTAAAAATGCCAAAATCTGCTCTAAAAACCGCAATTCTTAAAATTTCTCAATGAAAATCACATTAGAATACTTCAAATAATTCTACCAATCAATTAATATCATTAGTTGAATTATTTTCTTGGAAAAATTCCCACAAAAATCATCATGATCCCACCCTTGGGAGTTTTTTTTTTTAATTTTTTAAAAATGCCAAAATCTGCTCTAGAAACCGCAATTCTTAAAATTTCTCAATGAAAATCACATTAGAATACTTCAAATAATTCTACCAATCAATTAATATCATTAGTTGAATTTTTTTCTTGGAAAAATTCCCACCAAAAATCATCATGATCCCACCCTTGGGAGTTTTTTTTTTTTAATTTTTTAAAAATGCCAAAATCTGTTCTAGAAGCCGCAATTCTTAAAATTTCTCAATGAAAATCTCATTAGAATACTTCAAATAATTCTACCAATCAATAAATATCATTAGTTGAATTTTTTTCTTGGAAAAATTCCCACCAAAACTCATCATGATCCCACCCTTGGGAGTTTTTTTTAATTTTTTAAAAATGCCAAAATCTGCTCTAGAAACCGCAATTCTTAAAATGACTCAATGAAAATCACATTAGAATACTTCAAATAATTCTACCAATCAATTAATATCATTAGTTGAATTATTTTCTTGGAAAAATTCCCACAAAAATCATCATGATCCCACCCTTGGGAGTTTTTTTTTTTAATTTTTTAAAAATGCCAAAATCTGCTCTAGAAGCCGCAATTCTTAAAATTTCTCAATGAAAATCACATTAGAATACTTCAAATAATTCTATCAATCAATTAATATCATTAGTTGAATTATTTTCTTGGAAAAATTCCCACAAAAATCATCATGATCCCACCCTTGGGAGTTTTTTTTTAATTTTTTAAAAATGCCAAAATCTGCTCTAGAAACCGCAATTCTTAAAATTTCTCAATGAAAATCACATTAGAATACTTCAAATAATTCTACCAATCAATTAATATCATTAGTTGAATTTTTTCTTGGAAAAATTCCCACCAAAAATCATCATGATCCCACCCTTGGGAGTTTTTTAATTTTTAAAAAATGACAAAATCTGCTCTAAAAACCGCAATTCTTAAAATTTCTCAATGAAAATCACATTAGAATACTTCAAATAATTCTATCAATCAATTAATATCATTAGTTGAATTATTTTCTTGGAAAAATTCCCACAAAAATCATCATGATCCCACCCTTGGGAGTTTTTTTTAATTTTTTAAAAATGCCAAAATCTGCTCTAGAAACCGCAATTCTTAAAATTTCTCAATGAAAATCACATTAGAATACTTCAAATAATTCTATCAATCAATTAATATCATTAGTTGAATTATTTTCTTGGAAAAATTCCCACAAAAATCATCATGATCCCACCCTTGGGAGTTTTTTTTTTTTATTTTTAGAAATGCCAAAATCTGCTCTAGGAACCGCAATTCTTAAAATTTCTCAATGAAAATCACATTAGAATACTTCAAATAATTCTACCAATCAATTAATACCATTAGTTGAATTTTTTTCTTGGAAAAATTCCCACCAAAACTCATCATGATCCCACCCTTGGGAGTTTTTTTTTTAATTTTTTAAAAATGCCAAAATCTCCTCTAGAAACCGCAATTCTTAAAATTTCTCAATGAAAATCACATTAGAATACTTCAAATAATTCTACCAATCAATTAATATCATTAGTTGAATTTTTTTCTTGGAAAAATTCCCACCAAAACTCATCATGATCCCACCCTTGGGAGTTTTTTTTTTTTAATTTTTTAAAAATGCCAAAATCTCCCCTAGAAACCGCAATTCTTAAAATTTCTCAATGAAAATCACATTAGAATACTTCAAATAATTCTACCAATCAATTAATATCATTAGTTGAATTTTTTTCTTGGAAAAATTCCCACCAAAACTCATCATGATCCCACCCTTGGGAGTTTTTTTTTAATTTTTTAAAAATGCCAAAATCTGCTCTAGAAACCGCAATTCTTAAAATTTCTCAATGAAAATCACATTAGAATACTTCAAATAATTCTACCAATCAATTAATATCATTAGTTGAATTTTTTTCTTGGAAAAATTCCCACCAAAACTCATCATGATCCCACCCTTGGGAGTTTTTTTTAATTTTTTAAAAATGCCAAAATCTGCTCTAGAAACCGCAATTCTTAAAATTTCTCAATGAAAATCACATTATAATACTTCATATAATTCTACCAATCAATTAATATCATTAGTTGAATTATTTTCTTGGAAAAATTCCCACCAAAAATCATCATGACCCCACCCTTGGAAGGTTTTTTTTAATTGTTTAAAAATGCCAAAATCTGCTCTAGAAACCGCAATTCTTAAAATTTCTCAATGAAAATCACATTAGAATACTTCAAATAATTCTACCAATCAATTAATATCATTAGTTGAATTTTTTTCTTGGAAAAATTCCCACCAAAAATCATCATGATCCCACCCTTGGGAGTTTTTTTTAATTTTTTAAAAATGCCAAAATCTGCTCTAGAAGCCGCAATTCTTAAAATTTCTCAATGAAAATCACATTAGAATACTTCAAATAATTCTACCAATCAATTAATATCATTAGTTGAATTATTTTCTTGGAAAAATTCCCACAAAAATCATCATGATCCCACCCTTGGGAGTTTTTTTTAATTTTTTAAAAATGCCAAAATCTGCTCTAAAAACCGCAATTCTTAAAATTTCTCAATGAAAATCACATTAGAATACTTCAAATAATTCTACCAATCAATTAATATCATTAGTTGAATTATTTTCTTGGAAAAATTCCCACAAAAATCATCATGATCCCACCCTTGGGAGTTTTTTTTTTAATTTTTTAAAAATGCCAAAATCTGCTCTAGAAACCGCAATTCTTAAAATTTCTCAATGAAAATCACATTAGAATACTTCAAATAATTCTACCAATCAATTAATATCATTAGTTGAATTTTTTTCTTGGAAAAATTCCCACCAAAAATCATCATGATCCCACCCTTGGGAGTTTTTTTTTTTTTTAATTTTTTAAAAATGCCAAAATCTGTTCTAGAAGCCGCAATTCTTAAAATTTCTCAATGAAAATCTCATTATAATACTTCATATAATTCTACCAATCAATTAATATCATTAGTTGAATTATTTTCTTGGAAAAATTCCCACCAAAAATCATCATGACCCCACCCTTGGAAGGTTTTTTTTAATTTTTTAAAAATGACAAAATCTGCTCTAGAAACCGCAATTCTTAAAATTTCTCAATGAAAATCACATTAGAATACTTCAAATAATTCTACCAATCAATTAATATCATTAGTTGAATTTTTTTCTTGGAAAAATTCCCACCAAAAATCATCATGATCCCACCCTTGGGAGTTTTTTTTAATTTTTTAAAAATGCCAAAATCTGCTCTAAAAACCGCAATTCTTAAAATTTCTCAATGAAAATCACATTAGAATACTTCAAATAATTCTACCAATCAATTAATATCATTAGTTGAATTATTTTCTTGGAAAAATTCCCACAAAAATCATCATGATCCCACCCTTGGGAGTTTTTTTTTAATTTTTTAAAAATGCCAAAATCTGTTCTAGAAACCGCAATTCTTAAAATTTCTCAATGAAAATCACATTAGAATACTTCAAATAATTCTACCAATCAATTAATATCATTAGTTGAATTTTTTCTTGGAAAAATTCCCACCAAAAATCATCATGATCCCACCCTTGGGAGTTTTTTAATTTTTAAAAAATGACAAAATCTGCTCTAAAAACCGCAATTCTTAAAATTTCTCAATGAAAATCACATTAGAATACTTCAAATAATTCTATCAATCAATTAATATCATTAGTTGAATTATTTTCTTGGAAAAATTCCCACAAAAATCATCATGATCCCACCCTTGGGAGTTTTTTTTTTTAATTTTTAGAAATGCCAAAATCTGCTCTAGGAACCGCAATTCTTAAAATTTCTCAATGAAAATCACATTAGAATACTTCAAATAATTCTACCAATCAATTAATATCATTAGTTGAATTTTTTTCTTGGAAAAATTCCCACCAAAACTCATCATGATCCCACCCTTGGGAGTTTTTTTTTTAATTTTTTAAAAATGCCAAAATCTCCTCTAGAAACCGCAATTCTTAAAATTTCTCAATGAAAATCACATTAGAATACTTCAAATAATTCTACCAATCAATTAATATCATTAGTTGAATTTTTTTCTTGGAAAAATTCCCACCAAAACTCATCATGATCCCACCCTTGGGAGTTTTTTTTTTTAATTTTTTAAAAATGCCAAAATCTCCTCTAGAAACCGCAATTCTTAAAATTTCTCAATGAAAATCACATTAGAATACTTCAAATAATTCTACCAATCAATTAATATCATTAGTTGAATTTTTTTCTTGGAAAAATTCCCACCAAAACTCATCATGATCCCACCCTTGGGAGTTTTTTTTTTAATTTTTTAAAAATGCCAAAATCTGCTCTAGAAACCGCAATTCTTAAAATTTCTCAATGAAAATCACATTATAATACTTCATATAATTCTACCAATCAATTAATATCATTAGTTGAATTATTTTCTTGGAAAAATTCCCACCAAAAATCATCATGACCCCACCCTTGGAAGGTTTTTTTTAATTTTTTAAAAATGCCAAAATCTGCTCTAGAAACCGCAATTCTTAAAATTTCTCAATGAAAATCACATTAGAATACTTCAAATAATTCTACCAATCAATTAATATCATTAGTTGAATGTTTTTCTTGGAAAAATTCCCACCAAAAATCATCATGATCCCACCCTTGGGAGTTTTTTTTTAATTTTTTAAAAATGCCAAAATCTGCTCTAGAAGCCGCAATTCTTAAAATTTCTCAATGAAAATCACATTAGAATACTTCAAATAATTCTACCAATCAATTAATATCATTAGTTGAATTATTTTCTTGGAAAAATTCCCACAAAAATCATCATGATCCCACCCTTGGGAGTTTTTTTTAATTTTTTAAAAATGCCAAAATCTGCTCTAAAAACCGCAATTCTTAAAATTTCTCAATGAAAATCACATTAGAATACTTCAAATAATTCTACCAATCAATTAATATCATTAGTTGAATTATTTTCTTGGAAAAATTCCCACAAAAATCATCATGATCCCACCCTTGGGAGTTTTTTTTTTTAATTTTTTAAAAATGCCAAAATCTGCTCTAGAAACCGCAATTCTTAAAATTTCTCAATGAAAATCACATTAGAATACTTCAAATAATTCTACCAATCAATTAATATCATTAGTTGAATTTTTTTCTTGGAAAAATTCCCACCAAAAATCATCATGATCCCACCCTTGGGAGTTTTTTTTTTTAATTTTTTAAAAATGCCAAAATCTGTTCTAGAAGCCGCAATTCTTAAAATTTCTCAATGAAAATCTCATTAGAATACTTCAAATAATTCTACCAATCAATTAATATCATTAGTTGAATTTTTCTTGGAAAAATTCCCACAAAAATCATCATGATCCCACCCTTGGGAGTTTTTTTTAATTTTTTAAAAATGCCAAAATCTGCTCTAAAAACCGCAATTCTTAAAATTTCTCAATGAAAATCACATTAGAATACTTCAAATAATTCTACCAATCAATTAATATCATTAGTTGAATTATTTTCTTGGAAAAATTCCCACAAAAATCATCATGATCCCACCCTTGGGAGTTTTTTTTAATTTTTTAAAAATGCCAAAATCTGCTCTAGAAGCCGCAATTGTTAAAATTTCTCAATGAAAATCACATTAGAATACTTCAAATAATTCTACCAATCAATTAATATCATTAGTTGAATTTTTTTCTTGGAAAAATTCCCACCAAAACTCATCATGATCCCACCCTTGGGAGTTTTTTTTAATTTTTTAAAAATGCCAAAATCTGCTCTAGAAACCGCAATTCTTAAAATTTCTCAATGAAAATCACATTAGAATACTTCAAATAATTCTACCAATCAATTAATATCATTAGTTGAATTTTTTCTTGGAAAAATTCCCACCAAAAATCATCATGATCCCACCCTTGGGAGTTTTTTAATTTTTAAAAAATGACAAAATCTGCTCTAAAAACCGCAATTCTTAAAATTTCTCAATGAAAATCACATTAGAATACTTCAAATAATTCTATCAATCAATTAATATCATTAGTTGAATTATTTTCTTGGAAAAATTCCCACAAAAATCATCATGATCCCACCCTTGGGAGTTTTTTTTTTTTAATTTTTAGAAATGCCAAAATCTGCTCTAGGAACCGCAATTCTTAAAATTTCTCAATGAAAATCACATTAGAATACTTCAAATAATTCTACCAATCAATTAATATCATTAGTTGAATTTTTTTCTTGGAAAAATTCCCACCAAAACTCATCATGATCCCACCCTTGGGAGTTTTTTTTTTTTTAATTTTTTAAAAATGCCAAAATCTCCTCTAGAAACCGCAATTCTTAAAATTTCTCAATGAAAATCACATTAGAATACTTCAAATAATTCTACCAATCAATTAATATCATTAGTTGAATTTTTTTCTTGGAAAAATTCCCACCAAAACTCATCATGATCCCACCCTTGGGAGTTTTTTTTTTTAATTTTTTAAAAATGCCAAAATCTCCTCTAGAAACCGCAATTCTTAAAATTTCTCAATGAAAATCACATTAGAATACTTCAAATAATTCTACCAATCAATTAATATCATTAGTTGAATTTTTTTCTTGGAAAAATTCCCACCAAAACTCATCATGATCCCACCCTTGGGAGTTTTTTTTTTAATTTTTTAAAAATGCCAAAATCTCCTCTAGAAACCGCAATTCTTAAAATTTCTCAATGAAAATCACATTAGAATACTTCAAATAATTCTACCAATCAATTAATATCATTAGTTGAATTATTTTCTTGGAAAAATTCCCACCAAAAATCATCATGACCCCACCCTTGGAAGGTTTTTTTTAATTTTTTAAAAATGCCAAAATCTGCTCTAGAAACCGCAATTCTTAAAATTTCTCAATGAAAATCACATTAGAATACTTCAAATAATTCTACCAATCAATTAATATCATTAGTTGAATGTTTTTCTTGGAAAAATTCCCACCAAAAATCATCATGATCCCACCCTTGGGAGTTTTTTTTTTAATTTTTTAAAAATGCCAAAATCTGCTCTAGAAGCCGCAATTCTTAAAATTTCTCAATGAAAATCACATTAGAATACTTCAAATAATTCTACCAATCAA
This sequence comes from Phlebotomus papatasi, assembly GCF_024763615.1. Classification (NCBI taxonomy): domain Eukaryota; kingdom Metazoa; phylum Arthropoda; class Insecta; order Diptera; family Psychodidae; genus Phlebotomus; species Phlebotomus papatasi. The sequence continues at coordinate 145,586 of NW_026604428.1, forward strand.
TTAATATCATTAGTTGAATTATTTTCTTGGAAAAATTCCCACAAAAATCATCATGATCCCACCCTTGGGAGTTTTTTTTAATTTTTTAAAAATGCCAAAATCTGCTCTAAAAACCGCAATTCTTAAAATTTCTCAATGAAAATCACATTAGAATACTTCAAATAATTCTACCAATCAATTAATATCATTAGTTGAATTATTTTCTTGGAAAAATTCCCACAAAAATCATCATGATCCCACCCTTGGGAGTTTTTTTTTTTAATTTTTTAAAAATGCCAAAATCTGCTCTAGAAACCGCAATTCTTAAAATTTCTCAATGAAAATCACATTAGAATACTTCAAATAATTCTACCAATCAATTAATATCATTAGTTGAATTTTTTTCTTGGAAAAATTCCCACCAAAAATCATCATGATCCCACCCTTGGGAGTTTTTTTTTAATTTTTTAAAAATGCCAAAATCTGCTCTAGAAGCCGCAATTCTTAAAATTTCTCAATGAAAATCACATTAGAATACTTCAAATAATTCTACCAATCAATTAATATCATTAGTTGAATTTTTTCTTGGAAAAATTCCCACAAAAATCATCATGATCCCACCCTTGGGAGTTTTTTTTAATTTTTTAAAAATGCCAAAATCTGCTCTAAAAACCGCAATTCTTAAAATTTCTCAATGAAAATCACATTAGAATACTTCAAATAATTCTACCAATCAATTAATATCATTAGTTGAATTATTTTCTTGGAAAAATTCCCACAAAAATCATCATGATCCCACCCTTGGGAGTTTTTTTTTTTAATTTTTTAAAAATGCCAAAATCTGCTCTAGAAACCGCAATTCTTAAAATTTCTCAATGAAAATCACATTAGAATACTTCAAATAATTCTACCAATCAATTAATATCATTAGTTGAATTTTTTTCTTGGAAAAATTCCCACAAAACTCATCATGATCCCACCCTTGGGAGTTTTTTTTAATTTTTTAAAAATGCCAAAATCTGCTCTAAAAACCGCAATTCTTAAAATTTCTAAATGAAAATCACATTATAATACTTCAAATAATTCTACCAATCAATTAATATCATTAGTTGAATTATTTTCTTGGAAAAATTCCCACAAAAATCATCATGATCCCACCCTTGGGAGTTTTTTTTAATTTTTTAAAAATGCCAAAATCTGCTCTAGAAGCCGCAATTGTTAAAATTTCTCAATGAAAATCACATTAGAATACTTCAAATAATTCTACCAATCAATTAATATCATTAGTTGAATTTTTTTCTTGGAAAAATTCCCACCAAAACTCATCATGATCCCACCCTTGGGAGTTTTTTTTTTAATTTTTTAAAAATGCCAAAATCTGCTCTAGAAACCGCAATTCTTAAAATTTCTCAATGAAAATCACATTAGAATACTTCAAATAATTCTACCAATCAATTAATATCATTAGTTGAATTATTTTCTTGGAAAAATTCCCACAAAAATCATCATGATCCCACCCTTGGGAGTTTTTTTTAATTTTTTAAAAATGCCAAAATCTGCTCTAAAAACCGCAATTCTTAAAATTTCTCAATGAAAATCACATTAGAATACTTCAAATAATTCTACCAATCAATTAATATTATTAGTTGAATTATTTTCTTGGAAAAATTCCCACAAAAATCATCATGATCCCACCCTTGGGAGTTTTTTTTTAATTTTTTAAAAATGCCAAAATCTGCTCTAAAAACCGCAATTCTTAAAATTTCTCAATGAAAATCACATTAGAATACTTCAAATAATTCTACCAATCAATTAATATCATTAGTTGAATTATTTTCTTGGAAAAATTCCCACAAAAATCATCATGATCCCACCCTTGGGAGTTTTTTTTTAATTTTTTAAAAATGCCAAAATCTGCTCTAGAAACCGCAATTCTTAAAATTTCTCAATGAAAATCACATTAGAATACTTCAAATAATTCTACCAATCAATTAATATCATTAGTTGAATTATTTTCTTGGAAAAATTCCCACAAAAATCATCATGATCCCACCCTTGGGAGTTTTTTTTAATTTTTTAAAAATGCCAAAATCTGCTCTAGAAACCGCAATTCTTAAAATTTCTCAATGAAAATCACATTAGAATACTTCAAATAATTCTACCAATCAATTAATATCATTAGTTGAATTATTTTCTTGGAAAAATTCCCACAAAAATCATCATGATCCCACCCTTGGGAGTTTTTTTTTTTTTTAATTTTTAGAAATGCCAAAATCTGCTCTAGGAACCGCAATTCTTAAAATTTCTCAATGAAAATCACATTAGAATACTTCAAATAATTCTACCAATCAATTAATATCATTAGTTGAATTTTTTTCTTGGAAAAATTCCCACCAAAACTCATCATGATCCCACCCTTGGGAGTTTTTTTTTAATTTTTTAAAAATGCCAAAGTCTCCTCTAGAAACCGCAATTCTTAAAATTTCTCAATGAAAATCACATTAGAATACTTCAAATAATTCTACCAATCAATTAATATCATTAGTTGAATTATTTTCTTGGAAAAATTCCCACAAAAATCATCATGATCCCACCCTTGGGAGTTTTTTTTTAATTTTTTAAAAATGTCAAAATCTGCTCTAGAAACCGCAATTCTTAAAATTTCTCACTGAAAATCACATTAGAATACTTCAAATAATTCTACCAATCAATTAATATCATTAGTTGAATTTTTTTCTCGGAAAAATTCCCACCAAAACTCATCATGATCCCACCCTTGGGAGTTTTTTTTAATTTTTTAAAAATGCCAAAATCTGCTCTAGAAGCCGCAATTCTTAAAATTTCTCAATGAAAATCACATTAGAATACTTCAAATAATTCTACCAATCAATTAATATCATTAGTTGAATTTTTTTCTTGGAAAAATTCCCACCAAAACTCATCATGATCCTACCCTTGGGAGTTTTTTTTAATTTTTTAAAAATGCCAAAATCTGCTCTAGAAACCGCAATTCTTAAAATTTCTCAATGAAAATCACATTAGAATACTTCAAATAATTCTACCAATCAATTAATATCATTAGTTGAATTATTTTCTTGGAAAAATTCCCACAAAAATCATCATGATCCCACCCTTGGGAGTTTTTTTTAATTTTTTAAAAATGCCAAAATCTGCTCTAAAAACCGCAATTCTTAAAATTTCTCAATGAAAATCACATTAGAATACTTCAAATAATTCTACCAATCAATTAATATCATTAGTTGAATTATTTTCTTGGAAAAATTCCCACAAAAATCATCATGATCCCACCCTTGGGAGTTTTTTTTAATTTTTTAAAAATGCCAAAATCTGCTCTAGAAACCGCAATTCTTAAAATTTCTCAATGAAAATCACATTAGAATACTTCAAATAATTCTACCAATCAATTAATATCATTAGTTGAATTATTTTCTTGGAAAAATTCCCACAAAAATCATCATGATCCCACCCTTGGGAGTTTTTTTTAATTTTTTAAAAATGCCAAAATCTGCTCTAAAACCGCAATTCTTAAAATTTCTCAATGAAAATCACATTAGAATACTTCAAATAATTCTACCAATCAATTAATATCATTAGTTGAATTATTTTCTTGGAAAAATTCCCACAAAAATCATCATGATCCCACCCTTGGGAGTTTTTTTTTTAATTTTTTAAAAATGCCAAAATCTGCTCTAGAAACCGCAATTCTTAAAATTTCTCAATGAAAATCACATTAGAATACTTCAAATAATTCTACCAATCAATTAATATCATTAGTTGAATTTTTTCTTGGAAAAATTCCCACCAAAAATCATCATGATCCCACCCTTGGGAGTTTTTTAATTTTTAAAAAATGCCAAAATCTGCTCTAAAAACCGCAATTCTTAAAATTTCTCAATGAAAATCACATTAGAATACTTCAAATAATTCTATCAATCAATTAATATCATTAGTTGAATTATTTTCTTGGAAAAATTCCCACAAAAATCATCATGATCCCACCCTTGGGAGTTTTTTTTTTTTTTAATTTTTAGAAATGCCAAAATCTGCTCTAGGAACCGCAATTCTTAAAATTTCTCAATGAAAATCACATTAGAATACTTCAAATAATTCTACCAATCAATTAATATCATTAGTTGAATTTTTTTCTTGGAAAAATTCCCACCAAAACTCATCATGATCCCACCCTTGGGAGATTTTTTTTAATTTTTTAAAAATGCCAAAATCTCCTCTAGAAACCGCAATTCTTAAAATTTCTCAATGAAAATCACATAAGAATACTTCAAATAATTCTACCAATCAATTAATATCATTAGTTGAATTTTTTTCTTGGAAAAATTCCCACCAAAACTCATCATGATCCCACCCTTGGGAGTTTTTTTTTTTAATTTTTTAAAAATGCCAAAATCTGCTCTAGAAACCGCAATTCTTAAAATTTCTCAATGAAAATCACATTAGAATACTTCAAATAATTCTACCAATCAATTAATATCATTAGTTGAATTTTTTTCTTGGAAAAATTCCCACCAAAAATCATCATGATCCCACCCTTGGGAGTTTTTTTTTTTTAATTTTTTAAAAATGCCAAAATCTGTTCTAGAAGCCGCAATTCTTAAAATTTCTCAATGAAAATCTCATTAGAATACTTCAAATAATTCTACCAATCAATTAATATCATTAGTTGAATTTTTCTTGGAAAAATTCCCACAAAAATCATCATGATCCCACCCTTGGGAGTTTTTTTTAATTTTTTAAAAATGCCAAAATCTGCTCTAAAAACCGCAATTCTTAAAATTTCTAAATGAAAATCACATTATAATACTTCAAATAATTCTACCAATCAATTAATATCATTAGTTGAATTATTTTCTTGGAAAAATTCCCACAAAAATCATCATGATCCCACCCTTGGGAGTTTTTTTTAATTTTTTAAAAATGCCAAAATCTGCTCTAGAAGCCGCAATTGTTAAAATTTCTCAATGAAAATCACATTAGAATACTTCAAATAATTCTACCAATCAATTAATATCATTAGTTGAATTTTTTTCTTGGAAAAATTCCCACCAAAACTCATCATGATCCCACCCTTGGGAGTTTTTTTTAATTTTTTAAAAATGCCAAAATCTGCTCTAGAAACCGCAATTCTTAAAATTTCTCAATGAAAATCACATTAGAATACTTCAAATAATTCTACCAATCAATTAATATCATTAGTTGAATTATTTTCTTGGAAAAATTCCCACAAAAATCATCATGATCCCACCCTTGGGAGTTTTTTTTAATTTTTTAAAAATGCCAAAATCTGCTCTAAAAACCGCAATTCTTAAAATTTCTCAATGAAAATCACATTAGAATACTTCAAATAATTCTACCAATCAATTAATATTATTAGTTGAATTATTTTCTTGGAAAAATTCCCACAAAAATCATCATGATCCCACCCTTGGGAGTTTTTTTTTAATTTTTTAAAAATGCCAAAATCTGCTCTAAAAACCGCAATTCTTAAAATTTCTCAATGAAAATCACATTAGAATACTTCAAATAATTCTACCAATCAATTAATATCATTAGTTGAATTATTTTCTTGGAAAAATTCCCACAAAAATCATCATGATCCCACCCTTGGGAGTTTTTTTTTAATTTTTTAAAAATGCCAAAATCTGCTCTAGAAACCGCAATTCTTAAAATTTCTCAATGAAAATCACATTAGAATACTTCAAATAATTCTACCAATCAATTAATATCATTAGTTGAATTATTTTCTTGGAAAAATTCCCACAAAAATCATCATGATCCCACCCTTGGGAGTTTTTTTTTTTTTAATTTTTAGAAATGCCAAAATCTTGGGAGTTTTTTTTTTAATTTTTTAAAAATGCTCTAGGAACCGCAATTCTTAAAATTTCTCAATGAAAATCACATTAGAATACTTCAAATAATTCTACCAATCAATTAATATCATTAGTTGAATTTTTTTCTTGGAAAAATTCCCACCAAAACTCATCATGATCCCACCCTTGGGAGTTTTTTTTTTAATTTTTTAAAAATGCCAAAGTCTCCTCTAGAAACCGCAATTCTTAAAATTTCTCAATGAAAATCACATTAGAATACTTCAAATAATTCTACCAATCAATTAATATCATTAGTTGAATTATTTTCTTGGAAAAATTCCCACAAAAATCATCATGATCCCACCCTTGGGAGTTTTTTTTTTTAATTTTTTAAAAATGTCAAAATCTGCTCTAGAAACCGCAATTCTTAAAATTTCTCACTGAAAATCACATTAGAATACTTCAAATAATTCTACCAATCAATTAATATCATTAGTTGAATTTTTTTCTCGGAAAAATTCCCACCAAAACTCATCATGATCCCACCCTTGGGAGTTTTTTTTAATTTTTTAAAAATGCCAAAATCTGCTCTAGAAGCCGCAATTCTTAAAATTTCTCAATGAAAATCACATTAGAATACTTCAAATAATTCTACCAATCAATTAATATCATTAGTTGAATTTTTTTCTTGGAAAAATTCCCACCAAAACTCATCATGATCCTACCCTTGGGAGTTTTTTTTTAATTTTTTAAAAATGCCAAAATCTGCTCTAGAAACCGCAATTCTTAAAATTTCTCAATGAAAATCACATTAGAATACTTCAAATAATTCTACCAATCAATTAATATCATTAGTTGAATTATTTTCTTGGAAAAATTCCCACAAAAATCATCATGATCCCACCCTTGGGAGTTTTTTTTAATTTTTTAAAAATGCCAAAATCTGCTCTAAAAACCGCAATTCTTAAAATTTCTCAATGAAAATCACATTAGAATACTTCAAATAATTCTACCAATCAATTAATATCATTAGTTGAATTATTTTCTTGGAAAAATTCCCACAAAAATCATCATGATCCCACCCTTGGGAGTTTTTTTTAATTTTTTAAAAATGCCAAAATCTGCTCTAGGAACCGCAATTCTTAAAATTTCTCAATGAAAATCACATTAGAATACTTCAAATAATTCTACCAATCAATTAATATCATTAGTTGAATTATTTTCTTGGAAAAATTCCCACAAAAATCATCATGATCCCACCCTTGGGAGTTTTTTTTAATTTTTTAAAAATGCCAAAATCTGCTCTAAAACCGCAATTCTTAAAATTTCTCAATGAAAATCACATTAGAATACTTCAAATAATTCTACCAATCAATTAATATCATTAGTTGAATTATTTTCTTGGAAAAATTCCCACAAAAATCATCATGATCCCACCCTTGGGAGTTTTTTTTTAATTTTTTAAAAATGCCAAAATCTGCTCTAGAAACCGCAATTCTTAAAATTTCTCAATGAAAATCACATTAGAATACTTCAAATAATTCTACCAATCAATTAATATCATTAGTTGAATTTTTTCTTGGAAAAATTCCCACCAAAAATCATCATGATCCCACCCTTGGGAGTTTTTTAATTTTTAAAAAATGCCAAAATCTGCTCTAAAAACCGCAATTCTTAAAATTTCTCAATGAAAATCACATTAGAATACTTCAAATAATTCTATCAATCAATTAATATCATTAGTTGAATTATTTTCTTGGAAAAATTCCCACAAAAATCATCATGATCCCACCCTTGGGAGTTTTTTTTTTTTTAATTTTTAGAAATGCCAAAATCTGCTCTAGGAACCGCAATTCTTAAAATTTCTCAATGAAAATCACATTAGAATACTTCAAATAATTCTACCAATCAATTAATATCATTAGTTGAATTTTTTTCTTGGAAAAATTCCCACCAAAACTCATCATGATCCCACCCTTGGGAGATTTTTTTTAATTTTTTAAAAATGCCAAAATCTCCTCTAGAAACCGCAATTCTTAAAATTTCTCAATGAAAATCACATTAGAATACTTCAAATAATTCTACCAATCAATTAATATCATTAGTTGAATTTTTTTCTTGGAAAAATTCCCACCAAAACTCATCATGATCCCACCCTTGGGAGTTTTTTTTTAATTTTTTAAAAATGCCAAAATCTCCTCTAGAAACCGCAATTCTTAAAATTTCTCAATGAAAATCACATTAGAATACTTCAAATAATTCTACCAATCAATTAATATCATTAGTTGAATTTTTTTCTTGGAAAAATTCCCACCAAAACTCATCATGATCCCACCCTTGGGAGTTTTTTTTTTAATTTTTTAAAAATGCCAAAATCTGCTCTAGAAGCGGCAATTCTTAAAATTTCTCAATGAAAATCACATTATAATACTTCATATAATTCTACCAATCAATTAATATCATTAGTTGAATTATTTTCTTGGAAAAATTCCCACCAAAAATCATCATGACCCCACCCTTGGAAGGTTTTTTTTAATTTTTTAAAAATGCCAAAATCTGCTCTAGAAACCGCAATTCTTAAAATTTCTCAATGAAAATCACATTAGAATACTTCAAATAATTCTACCAATCAATTAATATCATTAGTTGAATGTTTTTCTTGGAAAAATTCCCACCAAAAATCATCATGATCCCACCCTTGGGAGTTTTTTTTAATTTTTTAAAAATGCCAAAATCTGCTCTAGAAACCGCAATTCTTAAAATTTCTCAATGAAAATCACATTAGAATACTTCAAATAATTCTACCAATCAATTAATATCATTAGTTGAATTATTTTCTTGGAAAAATTCCCACAAAAATCATCATGATCCCACCCTTGGGAGTTTTTTTTAATTTTTTAAAAATGCCAAAATCTGCTCTAAAAACCGCAATTCTTAAAATTTCTCAATGAAAATCACATTAGAATACTTCAAATAATTCTACCAATCAATTAATATCATTAGTTGAATTATTTTCTTGGAAAAATTCCCACAAAAATCATCATGATCCCACCCTTGGGAGTTTTTTTTTAATTTTTTAAAAATGCCAAAATCTGCTCTAAAAACCGCAATTCTTAAAATTTCTCAATGAAAATCACATTAGAATACTTCAAATAATTCTACCAATCAATTAATATCATTAGTTGAATTATTTTCTTGGAAAAATTCCCACAAAAATCATCATGATCCCACCCTTGGGAGTTTTTTTTTAATTTTTTAAAAATGCCAAAATCTGCTCTAGAAACCGCAATTCTTAAAATTTCTCAATGAAAATCACATTAGAATACTTCAAATAATTCTACCAATCAATTAATATCATTAGTTGAATTTTTTCTTGGAAAAATTCCCACCAAAAATCATCATGATCCCACCCTTGGGAGTTTTTTAATTTTTAAAAAATGCCAAAATCTGCTCTAAAAACCGCAATTCTTAAAATTTCTCAATGAAAATCACATTAGAATACTTCAAATAATTCTATCAATCAATTAATATCATTAGTTGAATTATTTTCTTGGAAAAATTCCCACAAAAATCATCATGATCCCACCCTTGGGAGTTTTTTTTTTTTAATTTTTAGAAATGCCAAAATCTGCTCTAGGAACCGCAATTCTTAAAATTTCTCAATGAAAATCACATTAGAATACTTCAAATAATTCTACCAATCAATTAATATCATTAGTTGAATTTTTTTCTTGGAAAAATTCCCACCAAAACTCATCATGATCCCACCCTTGGGAGTTTTTTTTTTAATTTTTTAAAAATGCCAAAATCTCCTCTAGAAACCGCAATTCTTAAAATTTCTCAATGAAAATCACATTAGAATACTTCAAATAATTCTACCAATCAATTAATATCATTAGTTGAATTTTTTTCTTGGAAAAATTCCCACCAAAACTCATCATGATCCCACCCTTGGGAGTTTTTTTTTTAATTTTTTAAAAATGCCAAAATCTCCTCTAGAAACCGCAATTCTTAAAATTTCTCAATGAAAATCACATTAGAATACTTCAAATAATTCTACCAATCAATTAATATCATTAGTTGAATTTTTTTCTTGGAAAAATTCCCACCAAAACTCATCATGATCCCACCCTTGGGAGTTTTTTTTTTAATTTTTTAAAAATGCCAAAATCTGCTCTAGAAGCGGCAATTCTTAAAATTTCTCAATGAAAATCACATTATAATACTTCATATAATTCTACCAATCAATTAATATCATTAGTTGAATTATTTTCTTGGAAAAATTCCCACCAAAAATCATCATGACCCCACCCTTGGAAGGTTTTTTTTTAATTTTTTAAAAATGCCAAAATCTGCTCTAGAAACCGCAATTCTTAAAATTTCTCAATGAAAATCACATTAGAATACTTCAAATAATTCTACCAATCAATTAATATCATTAGTTGAATGTTTTTCTTGGAAAAATTCCCACCAAAAATCATCATGATCCCACCCTTGGGAGTTTTTTTTTAATTTTTTAAAAATGCCAAAATCTGCTCTAGAAGCCGCAATTCTTAAAATTTCTCAATGAAAATCACATTAGAATACTTCAAATAATTCTACCAATCAATTAATATCATTAGTTGAATTATTTTCTTGGAAAAATTCCCACAAAAATCATCATGATCCCACCCTTGGGAGTTTTTTTTAATTTTTTAAAAATGCAAAAATCTGCTCTAAAAACCGCAATTCTTAAAATTTCTCAATGAAAATCACATTAGAATACTTCAAATAATTCTACCAATCAATTAATATCATTAGTTGAATTATTTTCTTGGAAAAATTCCCACAAAAATCATCATGATCCCACCCTTGGGAGTTTTTTTTTTTATTTTTTTAAAAATGCCAAAATCTGCTCTAGAAACCGCAATTCTTAAAATTTCTCAATGAAAATCACATTAGAATACTTCAAATAATTCTACCAATCAATTAATATCATTAGTTGAATTTTTTTCTTGGAAAAATTCCCACCAAAAATCATCATGATCCCACCCTTGGGAGTTTTTTTTTTATTTTTTAAAAATGCCAAAATCTGTTCTAGAAGCCGCAATTCTTAAAATTTCTCAATGAAAATCACATTAGAATACTTCAAGTAATTCTACCAATCAATTAATATCATTAGTTGAATTTTTTCTTGGAAAAATTCCCACAAAAATCATCATGATCCCACCCTTGGGAGTTTTTTTTAATTTTTTAAAAATGCCAAAATCTGCTCTAAAAACCGCAATTCTTAAAATTTCTCAATGAAAATCACATTAGAATACTTCAAATAATTCTACCAATCAATTAATATCATTAGTTGAATTATTTTCTTGGAAAAATTCCCACAAAAATCATCATGATCCCACCCTTGGGAGTTTTTTTTTAATTTTTTAAAAATGTCAAAATCTGCTCTAGAAACCGCAATTCTTAAAATTTCTCACTGAAAATCACATTAGAATACTTCAAATAATTCTACCAATCAATTAATATCATTAGTTGAATTTTTTTCTCGGAAAAATTCCCACCAAAACTCATCATTATCCCACCCTTGGGAGTTTTTTTTAATTTTTTAAAAATGCCAAAATCTGCTCTAGAAGCCGCAATTCTTAAAATTTCTCAATGAAAATCACATTAGAATACTTCAAATAATTCTACCAATCAATTAATATCATTAGTTGAATTTTTTTCTTGGAAAAATTCCCACCAAAACTCATCATGATCCCACCCTTGGGAGTTTTTTTTAATTTTTTAAAAATGCCAAAATCTGCTCTAGAAACCGCAATTCTTAAAATTTCTCAATGAAAATCACATTAGAATACTTCAAATAATTCTACCAATCAATTAATATCATTAGTTGAATTTTTTTCTTGGAAAAATTCCCACCAAAAATCATCATGATCCCACCCTTGGGAGTTTTTTTTTAATTTTTTAAAAACGCCAAAATCTGCTCTAGAAGCGGCAATTCTTAAAATTTCTCAATGAAAATCACATTATAATACTTCATATAATTCTACCAATCAATTAATATCATTAGTTGAATTATTTTCTTGGAAAAATTCCCACCAAAAATCATCATGACCCCACCCTTGGAAGGTTTTTTTTAATTTTTTAAAAATGCCAAAATCTGCTCTAGAAACCGCAATTCTTAAAATTTCTCAATGAAAATCACATTAGAATACTTCAAATAATTCTACCAATCAATTAATATCATTAGTTGAATTTTTTTCTTGGAAAAATTCCCACCAAAACTCATCATGATCCCACCCTTGGGAGTTTTTTTTAATTTTTTAAAAATGCCAAAATCTGCTCTAGAAACCGCAATTCTTAAAATTTCTCAATGAAAATCACATTAGAATACTTCAAATAATTCTACCAATCAATTAATATCATTAGTTGAATTATTTTCTTGGAAAAATTCCCACAAAAATCATCATGATCCCACCCTTGGGAGTTTTTTTTAATTTTTTAAAAATGCCAAAATCTGCTCTAGAAACCGCAATTCTTAAAATTTCTCACTGAAAATCACATTAGAATACTTCAAATAATTCTACCAATCAATTAATATCATTAGTTGAATTTTTTTCTTGGAAAAATTCCCACCAAAAATCATCATGATCCCACCCTTGGGAGTTTTTTTTTAATTTTTTAAAAACGCCAAAATCTGCTCTAGAAGCGGCAATTCTTAAAATTTCTCAATGAAAATCACATTATAATACTTCATATAATTCTACCAATCAATTAATATCATTAGTTGAATTATTTTCTTGGAAAAATTCCCACAAAAATCATCATGATCCCACCCTTGGGAGTTTTTTTTAATTTTTTAAAAATGCCAAAATCTGCTCTAGAAACCGCAATTCTTAAAATTTCTCAATGAAAATCACATTATAATACTTCATATAATTCTACCAATCAATTAATATCATTAGTTGAATTATTTTCTTGGAAAAATTCCCACCAAAAATCATCATGACCCCACCATTGGAATGTTCTTTTTAATTTTTTAAAAATGCCAAAATCTGCTCTAGAAACCGCAATTCTTAAAATTTCTCAATGAAAATCACATTAGAATACTTCAAATAATTCTACCAATCAATTAATATCATTAGTTGAATTTTTTTCTTGGGAAAATTCCCACCAAAACTCATCATGATCCCACCCTTGGGAGTTTTTTTTAATTTTTTAAAAATGCCAAAATCTGCTCTAGAAACCGCAATTCTTAAAATTTCTCAATGAAAATCACATTAGAATACTTCAAATAATTCTATCAATCAATTAATATCATTAGTTGAATTATTTTCTTGGAAAAATTCCCACCAAAAATCATCATGATCCCACCCTTGGGAGTTTTTTTTAATTTTTTAAAAATGCCAAAATCTGCTCTAGAAACCGCAATTCTTAAAATTTCTCACTGAAAATCACATTAGAATACTTCAAATAATTCTACCAATCAATTAATATCATTAGTTGAATTTTTTTCTCGGAAAAATTCCCACCAAAACTCATCATGATCCCACCCTTGGGAGTTTTTTTTAATTTTTTAAAAATGCCAAAATCTGCTCTAGAAGCCGCAATTCTTAAAATTTCTCAATGAAAATCACATTAGAATACTTCAAATAATTCTACCAATCAATTAATATCATTAGTTGAATTTTTTTCTTGGAAAAATTCCCACCAAAACTCATCATGATCCCACCCTTGGGAGTTTTTTTTAATTTTTTAAAAATGCCAAAATCTGCTCTAGAAACCGCAATTCTTAAAATTTCTCAATGAAAATCACATTAGAATACTTCAAATAATTCTACCAATCAATTAATATCATTAGTTGAATTTTTTTCTTGGAAAAATTCCCACCAAAAATCATCATGATCCCACCCTTGGGAGTTTTTTTTTAATTTTTTAAAAATGCCAAAATCTGCTCTAGAAGCCGCAATTCTTAAAATTTCTCAATGAAAATCACATTATAATACTTCATATAATTCTACCAATCAATTAATATCATTAGTTGAATTATTTTCTTGGAAAAATTCCCACCAAAAATCATCATGACCCCACCCTTGGAAGGTTTTTTTTAATTTTTTAAAAATGCCAAAATCTGCTCTAGAAACCGCAATTCTTAAAATTTCTCAATGAAAATCACATTAGAATACTTCAAATAATTCTACCAATCAATTAATATCATTAGTTGAATTTTTTTCTTGGAAAAATTCCCACCAAAAATCATCATGATCCCACCCTTGGGAGTTTTTTTTTAATTTTTTAAAAATGCCAAAATCTGCTCTAGAAGCCGCAATTCTTAAAATTTCTCAATGAAAATCACATTAGAATACTTCAAATAATTCTACCAATCAATTAATATCATTAGTTGAATTATTTTCTTGGAAAAATTCCCACAAAAATCATCATGATCCCACCCTTGGGAGTTTTTTTTAATTTTTTAAAAATGCCAAAATCTGCTCTAGAAACCGCAATTCTTAAAATTTCTCACTGAAAATCACATTAGAATACTTCAAATAATTCTACCAATCAATTAATATCATTAGTTGAATTTTTTTCTCGGAAAAATTCCCACCAAAACTCATCATGATCCCACCCTTGGGAGTTTTTTTTAATTTTTTAAAAATGCCAAAATCTGCTCTAGAAGCCGCAATTCTTAAAATTTCTCAATGAAAATCACATTAGAATACTTCAAATAATTCTACCAATCAATTAATATCATTAGTTGAATTTTTTTCTTGGAAAAATTCCCACCAAAACTCATCATGATCCCACCCTTGGGAGTTTTTTTTAATTTTTTAAAAATGCCAAAATCTGCTCTAGAAACCGCAATTCTTAAAATTTCTCAATGAAAATCACATTAGAATACTTCAAATAATTCTACCAATCAATTAATATCATTAGTTGAATTTTTTTCTTGGAAAAATTCCCACAAAAATCATCATGATCCCACCCTTGGGAGTTTTTTTTAATTTTTTAAAAATGCCAAAATCTGCTCTAGAAACCGCAATTCTTAAAATTTCTCACTGAAAATCACATTAGAATACTTCATATAATTCTACCAATCAATTAATATCATTAGTTGAATTTTTTTCTCGGAAAAATTCCCACCAAAACTCATCATGATCCCACCCTTGGGAGTTTTTTTTAATTTTTTAAAAATGCCAAAATCTGCTCTAGAAGCCGCAATTCTTAAAATTTCTCAATGAAAATCACATTAGAATACTTCAAATAATTCTACCAATCAATTAATATCATTAGTTGAATTTTTTTCTTGGAAAAATTCCCACCAAAACTCATCATGATCCCACCCTTGGGAGTTTTTTTTAATTTTTTAAAACTGCCAAAATCTGCTCTAGAAACCGCAATTCTTAAAATTTCTCAATGAAAATCACATTAGAATACTTCAAATAATTCTACCAATCAATTAATATCATTAGTTGAATTTTTTTCTTGGAAAAATTCCCACCAAAAATCATCATGATCCCACCCTTGGGAGTTTTTTTTTAATTTTTTAAAAATGCCAAAATCTGCTCTAGAAGCGGCAATTCTTAAAATTTCTCAATGAAAATCACATTATAATACTTCATATAATTCTACCAATCAATTAATATCATTAGTTGAATTATTTTCTTGGAAAAATTCCCACCAAAAATCATCATGACCCCACCCTTGGAAGGTTTTTTTTAATTTTTTAAAAATGCCAAAATCTGCTCTAGAAACCGCAATTCTTAAAATTTCTCAATGAAAATCACATTAGAATACTTCAAATAATTCTACCAATCAATTAATATCATTAGTTGAATTTTTTTCTTGGAAAAATTCCCACCAAAAATCATCATGATCCCACCCTTGGGAGTTTTTTTTTAATTTTTTAAAAATGCCAAAATCTGCTCTAGAAGCCGCAATTCTTAAAATTTCTCAATGAAAATCACATTAGAATACTTCAAATAATTCTACCAATCAATTAATATCATTAGTTGAATTATTTTCTTGGAAAAATTCCCACAAAAATCATCATGATCCCACCCTTGGGAGTTTTTTTTAATTTTTTAAAAATGCCAAAATCTGCTCTAAAAACCGCAATTCTTAAAATTTCTCAATGAAAATCACATTAGAATAATTCAAATAATTCTACCAATCAATTAATATCATTAGTTGAATTATTTTCTTGGAAAAATTCCCACAAAAATCATCATGATCCCACCCTTGGGAGTTTTTTTTTTAATTTTTTAAAAATGCCAAAATCTGCTCTAGAAACCGCAATTCTTAAAATTTCTCAATGAAAATCACATTAGAATACTTCAAATAATTCTACCAATCAATTAATATCATTAGTTGAATTTTTTTCTTGGAAAAATTCCCACCAAAAATCATCATGATCCCACCCTTGGGAGTTTTTTTTTTTTAATTTTTTAAAAATGCCAAAATCTGTTCTAGAAGCCGCAATTCTTAAAATTTCTCAATGAAAATCTCATTAGAATACTTCAAATAATTCTACCAATCAATAAATATCATTAGTTGAATTTTTTTCTTGGAAAAATTCCCACCAAAACTCATCATGATCCCACCCTTGGGAGTTTTTTTTAATTTTTTAAAAATGCCAAAATCTGCTCTAGAAACCGCAATTCTTAAAATTTCTCAATGAAAATCACATTAGAATACTTCAAATAATTCTACCAATCAATTAATATCATTAGTTGAATTTTTTTCTTGGAAAAATTCCCACCAAAACTCATCATGATCCCACCCTTGGGAGTTTTTTTTAATTTTTTAAAAATGCCAAAATCTGCTCTAGAAACCGCAATTCTTAAAATTTCTCAATGAAAATCACATTAGAATACTTCAAATAATTCTACCAATCAATTAATATCATTAGTTGAATTATTTTCTTGGAAAAATTCCCACAAAAATCATCATGATCCCACCCTTGGGAGTTTTTTTTAATTTTTTAAAAATGCCAAAATCTGCTCTAGAAACCGCAATTCTTAAAATTTCTCACTGAAAATCACATTAGAATACTTCAAATAATTCTACCAATCAATTAATATCATTAGTTGAATTTTTTTCTTGGAAAAATTCCCACCAAAAATCATCATGATCCCACCCTTGGGAGTTTTTTTTTAATTTTTTAAAAACGCCAAAATCTGCTCTAGAAGCGGCAATTCTTAAAATTTCTCAATGAAAATCACATTATAATACTTCATATAATTCTACCAATCAATTAATATCATTAGTTGAATTATTTTCTTGGAAAAATTCCCACAAAAATCATCATGATCCCACCCTTGGGAGTTTTTTTTAATTTTTTAAAAATGCCAAAATCTGCTCTAGAAACCGCAATTCTTAAAATTTCTCAATGAAAATCACATTATAATACTTCATATAATTCTACCAATCAATTAATATCATTAGTTGAATTATTTTCTTGGAAAAATTCCCACCAAAAATCATCATGACCCCACCCTTGGAATGTTCTTTTTAATTTTTTAAAAATGCCAAAATCTGCTCTAGAAACCGCAATTCTTAAAATTTCTCAATGAAAATCACATTAGAATACTTCAAATAATTCTACCAATCAATTAATATCATTAGTTGAATTTTTTCTTGGAAAAATTCCCACCAAAACTCATCATGATCCCACCCTTGGGAGTTTTTTTTAATTTTTTAAAAATGCCAAAATCTGCTCTAGAAACCGCAATTCTTAAAATTTCTCAATGAAAATCACATTAGAATACTTCAAATAATTCTATCAATCAATTAATATCATTAGTTGAATTATTTTCTTGGAAAAATTCCCACAAAAATCATCATGATCCCACCCTTGGGAGTTTTTTTTAATTTTTTAAAAATGCCAAAATCTGCTCTAGAAACCGCAATTCTTAAAATTTCTCAATGAAAATCACATTAGAATACTTCAAATAATTCTACCAATCAATTAATATCATTAGTTGAATTATTTTCTTGGAAAAATTCCCACAAAAATCATCATGATCCCACCCTTGGGAGTTTTTTTTAATTTTTTAAAAATGCCAAAATCTGCTCTAGAAACCGCAATTCTTAAAATTTCTCAATGAAAATCACATTATAATACTTCGTATAATTCTACCAATCAATTAATATCATTAGTTGAATTATTTTCTTGGAAAAATTCCCACAAAAATCATCATGATCCCACCCTTGGGAGTTTTTTTTAATTTTTTAAAAATGCCAAAATCTGCTCTAGAAACCGCAATTCTTAAAATTTCTCAATGAAAATCACATTAGAATACTTCAAATAATTCTACCAATCAACTAATATCATTAGTTGAATTTTTTCTTGGAAAAATTCCCACCAAAAATCATCATGATCCCACCCTTGGGAGTTTTTTAATTTTTAAAAAATGACTAAATCTGCTCTAAAAACCGCAATTCTTAAAATTTCTCAATGAAAATCACATTAGAATACTTCAAATAATTCTATCAATCAATTAATATCATTAGTTGAATTATTTTCTTGGAAAAATTCCCACAAAAATCATCATGATCCCACCCTTGGGAGTTTTTTTTAATTTTTTAAAAATGCCAAAATCTGCTCTAGAAACCGCAATTCTTAAAATTTCTCAATGAAAATCACATTAGAATACTTCAAATAATTCTACCAATCAATTAATATCATTAGTTGAATTATTTTCTTGGAAAAATTCCCACCAAAAATCATCATGATCCCACCCTTGGGAGTTTTTTTTAATTTTTTAAAAATGCCAAAATCTGCTCTAGAAACCGCAATTCTTAAAATTTCTCACTGAAAATCACATTAGAATACTTCAAATAATTCTACCAATCAATTAATATCATTAGTTGAATTTTTTTCTCGGAAAAATTCCCACCAAAACTCATCATGATCCCACCCTTGGGAGTTTTTTTTAATTTTTTAAAAATGCCAAAATCTGCTCTAGAAGCCGCGATTCTTAAAATTTCTCAATGGAAATCACATTAGAATACTTCAAATAATTCTACCAATCAATTAATATCATTAGTTGAATTTTTTTCTTGGAAAAATTCCCACCAAAACTCATCATGATCCCACCCTTGGGAGTTTTTTTTAATTTTTTAAAAATGCCAAAATCTGCTCTAGAAACCGCAATTCTTAAAATTTCTCAATGAAAATCACATTAGAATACTTCAAATAATTCTACCAATCAATTAATATCATTAGTTGAATTTTTTTCTTGGAAAAATTCGCACCAAAAATCATCATGATCCCACCCTTGGGAGTTTTTTTTTAATTTTTTAAAAATGCCAAAATCTGCTCTAGAAGCCGCAATTCTTAAAATTTCTCAATGAAAATCACATTATAATACTTCATATAATTCTACCAATCAATTAATATCATTAGTTGAATTATTTTCTTGGAAAAATTCCCACCAAAAATCATCATGACCCCACCCTTGGAAGGTTTTTTTTAATTTTTTAAAAATGCCAAAATCTGCTCTAGAAACCGCAATTCTTAAAATTTCTCAATGAAAATCACATTAGAATACTTCAAATAATTCTACCAATCAATTAATATCATTAGTTGAATTTTTTTCTTGGAAAAATTCCCACCAAAAATCATCATGATCCCACCCTTGGGAGTTTTTTTTTAATTTTTTAAAAATGCCAAAATCTGCTCTAGAAGCCGCAATTCTTAAAATTTCTCAATGAAAATCACATTAGAATACTTCAAATAATTCTACCAATCAATTAATATCATTAGTTGAATTATTTTCTTGGAAAAATTCCCACAAAAATCATCATGATCCCACCCTTGGGAGTTTTTTTTAATTTTTTAAAAATGCCAAAATCTGCTCTAGAAACCGCAATTCTTAAAATTTCTCACTGAAAATCACATTAGAATACTTCAAATAATTCTACCAATCAATTAATATCATTAGTTGAATTTTTTTCTCGGAAAAATTCCCACCAAAACTCATCATGATCCCACCCTTGGGAGTTTTTTTTAATTTTTTAAAAATGCCAAAATCTGCTCTAGAAGCCGCAATTCTTAAAATTTCTCAATGAAAATCACATTAGAATACTTCAAATAATTCTACCAATCAATTAATATCATTAGTTGAATTTTTTTCTTGGAAAAATTCCCACCAAAACTCATCATGATCCCACCCTTGGGAGTTTTTTTTAATTTTTTAAAAATGCCAAAATCTGCTCTAGAAACCGCAATTCTTAAAATTTCTCAATGAAAATCACATTAGAATACTTCAAATAATTCTACCAATCAATTAATATCATTAGTTGAATTTTTTTCTTGGAAAAATTCCCACAAAAATCATCATGATCCCACCCTTGGGAGTTTTTTTTAATTTTTTAAAAATGCCAAAATCTGCTCTAGAAACCGCAATTCTTAAAATTTCTCACTGAAAATCACATTAGAATACTTCATATAATTCTACCAATCAATTAATATCATTAGTTGAATTTTTTTCTCGGAAAAATTCCCACCAAAACTCATCATGATCCCACCCTTGGGAGTTTTTTTTAATTTTTTAAAAATGCCAAAATCTGCTCTAGAAGCCGCAATTCTTAAAATTTCTCAATGAAAATCACATTAGAATACTTCAAATAATTCTACCAATCAATTAATATCATTAGTTGAATTTTTTTCTTGGAAAAATTCCCACCAAAACTCATCATGATCCCACCCTTGGGAGTTTTTTTTAATTTTTTAAAACTGCCAAAATCTGCTCTAGAAACCGCAATTCTTAAAATTTCTCAATGAAAATCACATTAGAATACTTCAAATAATTCTACCAATCAATTAATATCATTAGTTGAATTTTTTTCTTGGAAAAATTCCCACCAAAAATCATCATGATCCCACCCTTGGGAGTTTTTTTTTAATTTTTTAAAAATGCCAAAATCTGCTCTAGAAGCGGCAATTCTTAAAATTTCTCAATGAAAATCACATTATAATACTTCATATAATTCTACCAATCAATTAATATCATTAGTTGAATTATTTTCTTGGAAAAATTCCCACCAAAAATCATCATGACCCCACCCTTGGAAGGTTTTTTTTAATTTTTTAAAAATGCCAAAATCTGCTCTAGAAACCGCAATTCTTAAAATTTCTCAATGAAAATCACATTAGAATACTTCAAATAATTCTACCAATCAATTAATATCATTAGTTGAATTTTTTTCTTGGAAAAATTCCCACCAAAAATCATCATGATCCCACCATTGGGAGTTTTTTTTTAATTTTTTAAAAATGCCAAAATCTGCTCTAGAAGCCGCAATTCTTAAAATTTCTCAATGAAAATCACATTAGAATACTTCAAATAATTCTACCAATCAATTAATATCATTAGTTGAATTATTTTCTTGGAAAAATTCCCACAAAAATCATCATGATCCCACCCTTGGGAGTTTTTTTTAATTTTTTAAAAATGCCAAAATCTGCTCTAAAAACCGCAATTCTTAAAATTTCTCAATGAAAATCACATTAGAATACTTCAAATAATTCTACCAATCAATTAATATCATTAGTTGAATTTTTTTCTTGGAAAAATTCCAACAAAAATCATCATGATCCCACCCTTGGGAGTTTTTTAATTTTTTAAAAATGCCAAAATCTGCTCTAAAAACCGCAATTCTTAAAATTTCTCAATGAAAATCACATTAGAATACTTCAAATAATTCTATCAATCAATTAATATCATTAGTTGAATTTTTTTCTCGGAAAAATTCCCACCAAAACTCATCATGATCCCACCCTTGGGAGTTTTTTTTAATTTTTTAAAAATGCCAAAATCTGCTCTAGAAGCCGCAATTCTTAAAATTTCTCAATGAAAATCACATTAGAATACTTCAAATAATTCTACCAATCAATTAATATCATTAGTTGAATTTTTTTCTTGGAAAAATTCCCACCAAAACTCATCATGATCCCACCCTTGGGAGTTTTTTTTAATTTTTTAAAAATGCCAAAATCTGCTCTAGAAACCGCAATTCTTAAAATTTCTCAATGAAAATCACATTAGAATACTTCAAATAATTCTACCAATCAATTAATATCATTAGTTGAATTTTTTTCTTGGAAAAATTCCCACCAAAAATCATCATGATCCCACCCTTGGGAGTTTTTTTTTAATTTTTTAAAAATGCCAAAATCTGCTCTAGAAGCGGCAATTCTTAAAATTTCTCAATGAAAATCACATTATAATACTTCATATAATTCTACCAATCAATTAATATCATTAGTTGAATTATTTTCTTGGAAAAATTCCCACCAAAAATCATCATGACCCCACCCTTGGAAGGTTTTTTTTAATTTTTTAAAAATGCCAAAATCTGCTCTAGAAACCGCAATTCTTAAAATTTCTCAATGAAAATCACATTAGAATACTTCAAATAATTCTACCAATCAATTAATATCATTAGTTGAATTTTTTTCTTGGAAAAATTCCCACCAAAAATCATCATGATCCCACCATTGGGAGTTTTTTTTTAATTTTTTAAAAATGCCAAAATCTGCTCTAGAAGCCGCAATTCTTAAAATTTCTCAATGAAAATCACATTAGAATACTTCAAATAATTCTACCAATCAATTAATATCATTAGTTGAATTATTTTCTTGGAAAAATTCCCACAAAAATCATCATGATCCCACCCTTGGGAGTTTTTTTTAATTTTTTAAAAATGCCAAAATCTGCTCTAAAAACCGCAATTCTTAAAATTTCTCAATGAAAATCACATTAGAATACTTCAAATAATTCTACCAATCAATTAATATCATTAGTTGAATTATTTTCTTGGAAAAATTCCCACAAAAATCATCATGATCCCACCCTTGGGAGTTTTTTTTAATTTTTTAAAAATGCCAAAATCTGTTCTAGAAGCCGCAATTCTTAAAATTTCTCAATGAAAATCTCATTAGAATACTTCAAATAATTCTACCAATCAATAAATATCATTAGTTGAATTTTTTTCTTGGAAAAATTCCCACCAAAACTCATCATGATCCCACCCTTGGGAGTTTTTTTTAATTTTTTAAAAATGCCAAAATCTGCTCTAGAAACCGCAATTCTTAAAATTTCTCAATGAAAATCACATTAGAATACTTCAAATAATTCTACCAATCAATTAATATCATTAGTTGAATTATTTTCTTGGAAAAATTCCCACAAAAATCATCATGATCCCACCCTTGGGAGTTTTTTTTTAATTTTTTAAAAATGCCAAAATCTGCTCTAGAAACCGCAATTCTTAAAATTTCTCAATGAAAATCACATTAGAATACTTCAAATAATTCTACCAATCAATTAATATCATTAGTTGAATTATTTTCTTGGAAAAATTCCCACAAAAATCATCATGATCCCACCCTTGGGAGTTTTTTTTTAATTTTTTAAAAATGCCAAAATCTGCTCTAGAAACCGCAATTCTTAAAATTTCTCAATGAAAATCACATTAGAATACTTCAAATAATTCTACCAATCAATTAATATCATTAGTTGAATTATTTTCTTGGAAAAATTCCCACAAAAATCATCATGATCCCACCCTTGGGAGTTTTTTTTTAATTTTTTAAAAATGCCAAAATCTGCTCTAGAAACCGCAATTCTTAAAATTTCTCAATGAAAATCACATTAGAATACTTCAAATAATTCTACCAATCAATTAATATCATTAGTTGAATTTTTTCTTGGAAAAATTCCCACCAAAAATCATCATGATCCCACCCTTGGGAGTTTTTTTTAATTTTTTAAAAATGCCAAAATCTGCTCTAAAAACCGCAACTCTTAAAATTTCTCAATGAAAATCACATTAGAATACTTCAAATAATTCTACCAATCAATTAATATCATTAGTTGAATTATTTTCTTGGAAAAATTCCCACAAAAATCATCATGATCCCACCCTTGGGAGTTTTTTTTAATTTTTTAAAAATGCCAAAATCTGCTCTAAAAACCGCAACTCTTAAAATTTCTCAATGAAAATCACATTAGAATACTTCAAATAATTCTACCAATCAATTAATATCATTAGTTGAATTATTTTCTTCGAAAAATTCCCACAAAAATCATCATGATCCCACCCTTGGGAGTTTTTTTTTTTAATTTTTTAAAAATGCCAAAATCTGCTCTAGAAACCGCAATTCTTAAAATTTCTCAATGAAAATCACATTAGAATACTTCAAATAATTCTACCAATCAATTAATATCATTAGTTGAATTTTTTTCTTGGAAAAATTCCCACCAAAAATCATCATGATCCCACCCTTGGGAGTTTTTTTTTAATTTTTTAAAAATGCCAAAATCTGTTCTAGAAGCCGCAATTCTTAAAATTTCTCAATGAAAATCACATTAGAATACTTCAAATAATTCTACCAATCAATTAATATCATTAGTTGAATTTTTTTCTTGGAAAAATTCCCACCAAAAATCATCATGATCCCACCCTTGGGAGTTTTTTTTTAATTTTTTAAAAATGCCAAAATCTGCTCTAGAAGCCGCAATTCTTAAAATTTCTCAATGAAAATCACATTAGAATACTTCAAATAATTCTACCAATCAATTAATATCATTAGTTGAATTATTTTCTTCGAAAAATTCCCACAAAAATCATCAAGATCCCACCCTTGGGAGTTTTTTTTTAATTTTTAAAAATGCCAAAATCTGCTCTAGAAACCGCAATTCTTAAAATTTCTCAATGAAAATCACATTAGAATACTTCAAATAATTCTACCAATCAATTAATATCATTAGTTGAATTTTTTTCTTGGAAAAATTCCCACAAAAATCATCATGATCCCACCATTGGGAGTTTTTTTTAATTTTTTAAAAATGCCAAAATCTGCTCTAGAAACCGCAATTCTTAAAATTTCTCAATGAAAATCACATTAGAATACTTCAAATAATTCTACCAATCAATTAATATCATTAGTTGAATTTTTTTCTTGGAAAAATTCCCACCAAAAATCATCATGATCCCACCCTTGGGAGTTTTTTAATTTTTTAAAAATGCCAAAATCTGCTCTAAAAACCGCAATTCTTAAAATTTCTCAATGAAAATCACATTAGAATACTTCAAATAATTCTATCAATCAATTAATATCATTAGTTGAATTATTTTCTTGGAAAAATTCCCACAAAAATCATCATGATCCCACCCTTGGGAGTTTTTTTTTTTAATTTTTAAAAATGCCAAAATCTGCTCTAGAAACCGCAATTCTTAAAATTTCTCAATGAAAATCACATTAGAATACTTCAAATAATTCTACCAATCAATTAATATCATTAGTTGAATTTTTTTCTTGGAAAAATTCCCACAAAAATCATCATGATCCCACCCTTGGGAGTTTTTTTTAATTTTTTAAAAATGCCAAAATCTGCTCTAGAAACCGCAATTCTTAAAATTTCTCAATGAAAATCACATTAGAATACTTCAAATAATTTTACCAATCAATTAATATCATTAGTTGAATTTTTTTCTTGGAAAAATTCCCACCAAAACTCATCATGATCCCACCCTTGGGAGTTTTTTAATTTTTTAAAAATGCCAAAATCTGCTCTAAAAACCGCAATTCTTAAAATTTCTCAATGAAAATCACATTAGAATACTTCAACTAATTCTATCAATCAATTAATATCATTAGTTGAATTATTTTCTTGGAAAAATTCCCACAAAAATCATCATGATCTCACCCTTGGGAGTTTTTTTTAATTTTTTAAAAATGCCAAAATCTGCTCTAGAAACCGCAATTCTTAAAATTTCTCAATGAAAATCACATTAGAATACTTCAAATAATTCTACCAATCAATTAATATCATTAGTTGAATTATTTTCTTGGAAAAATTCCCACAAAAATCATCATGATCCCACCCTTGGGAGTTTTTTTTTTAATTTTTTAAAAATGCCAAAATCTGCTCTAGAAACCGCAATTCTTAAAATTTCTCAATGAAAATCACATTAGAATACTTCAAATAATTCTATCAATCAATTAATATCATTAGTTGAATTTGTTTCTTGGAAAAATTCCCACCAAAAATCATCATGATCCCACCCTTGGGAGTTTTTTTTAATTTTTTAAAAATGCCAAAATCTGCTCTAGAAACCGCAATTCTTAAAATTTCTCAATGAAAATCACATTAGAATACTTCAAATAATTCTACCAATCAATTAATATCATTAGTTGAATTTTTTTCTTGGAAAAATTCCCACAAAAATCATCATGATCCCACCCTTGGGAGTTTTTTTTTAATTTTTTAAAAATGCCAAAATCTGCTCTAGAAACCGCAATTCTTAAAATTTCTCAATGAAAATCACATTAGAATACTTCAAATAATTCTACCAATCAATTAATATCATTAGTTGAATTTTTTTCTTGGAAAAATTCCCACAAAAATCATCATGATCCCACCCTTGGGAGTTTTTTAATTTTTTAAAAATGCCAAAATCTGCTCTAAAAACCGCAATACTTAAAATTTCTCAATGAAAATCACATTAGAATACTTCAAATAATTCTATCAATCAATTAATATCATTAGTTGAATTATTTTCTTGGAAAAATTCCCACAAAAATCATCATGATCCCACCCTTGGGAGTTTTTTTTTAATTTTTTAAAAATGCCAAAATCTGCTCTAGAAACCGCAATTCTTAAAATTTCTCAATGAAAATCACATTAGAATACTTCAAATAATTCTATCAATCAATTAATATTATTAGTTGAATTTGTTTCTTGGAAAAATTCCCACCAAAAATCATCATGACCCCACTCTTGGAAGGTTTTTTTTTAATTTTTTTAAAAATGCCAAAATCTGCTCTAGAAACCGCAATTCTTAAAATTTCTCAATGAAAATCACATTAGAATACTTCAAATAATTCTACCAATCAATTAATATCATTAGTTGAATTATTTTCTTGGAAAAATTCCCACAAAAATCATCATGATCCCACCCTTGGGAGTTTTTTTTTAATTTTTTAAAAATGCCAAAATCTGCTCTAGAAACCGCAATTCTTAAAATTTCTCAATGAAAATCACATTAGAATACTTCAAATAATTCTACCAATCAATTAATATCATTAGTTGAATTTTTTCTTGGAAAAATTCCCACCAAAAATCATCATGATCCCACCCTTGGGAGTTTTTTAATTTTTAAAAAATGCCAAAATCTGCTCTAAAAACCGCAATTCTTAAAATTTCTCAATGAAAATCACATTAGAATACTTCAAATAATTCTATCAATCAATTAATATCATTAGTTGAATTATTTTCTTGGAAAAATTCCCACAAAAATCATCATGATCCCACCCTTGGGAGTTTTTTTTTTTTTAATTTTTAGAAATGCCAAAATCTGCTCTAGGAACCGCAATTCTTAAAATTTCTCAATGAAAATCACATTAGAATACTTCAAATAATTCTACCAATCAATTAATATCATTAGTTGAATTTTTTTCTTGGAAAAATTCCCACCAAAACTCATCATGATCCCACCCTTGGGAGTTTTTTTTTTATTTTTTAAAAATGCCAAAATCTCCTCTAGAAACCGCAATTCTTAAAATTTCTCAATGAAAATCACATTAGAATACTTCAAATAATTCTACCAATCAATTAATATCATTAGTTGAATTTTTTTCTTGGAAAAATTCCCACCAAAACTCATCATGATCCCACCCTTGGGAGTTTTTTTTAATTTTTTAAAAATGCCAAAATCTGCTCTAGAAGCCGCAAGTCTTAAAATTTCTCAATGAAAATCACATTAGAATACTTCAAATAATTCTACCAATCAATTAATATCATTAGTTGAATTTTTTTCTTGGAAAAATTCCCACCAAAACTCATCATGATCCCACCCTTGGGAGTTTTTTTTAATTTTTTAAAAATGCCAAAATCTGCTCTAGAAACCGCAATTCTTAAAATTTCTCAATGAAAATCACATTAGAATACTTCATATAATTCTACCAATCAATTAATATCATTAGTTGAATTATTTTCTTGGAAAAATTCCCACCAAAAATCATCATGACCCCACTCTTGGAAGGTTTTTTTTTAATTTTTTTAAAAATGCCAAAATCTGCTCTAGAAACCGCAATTCTTAAAATTTCTCAATGAAAATCACATTAGAATACTTCAAATAATTCTACCAATCAATTAATATCATTAGTTGAATTTTTTTCTTGGAAAAATTCCCATCAAAAATCATCATGATCCCACCCTTGGGAGTTTTTTTTTTAATTTTTTAAAAATGCCAAAATCTGCTCTAGAAGCCGCAATTCTTAAAATTTCTCAATGAAAATCACATTAGAATACTTCAAATAATTCTACCAATCAATTAATATCATTAGTTGAATTATTTTCTTGGAAAAATTCCCACAAAAATCATCATGATCCCACCCTTGGGAGTTTTTTTTAATTTTTTAAAAATGCCAAAATCTGCTCTAAAAACCGCAACTCTTAAAATTTCTCAATGAAAATCACATTAGAATACTTCAAATAATTCTACCAATCAATTAATATCATTAGTTGAATTATTTTCTTCGAAAAATTCCCACAAAAATCATCATGATCCCACCCTTGGGAGTTTTTTTTTTTTAATTTTTTAAAAATGCCAAAATCTGCTCTAGAAACCGCAATTCTTAAAATTTCTCAATGAAAATCACATTAGAATACTTCAAATAATTCTACCAATCAATTAATATCATTAGTTGAATTTTTTTCTTGGAAAAATTCCCACCAAAAATCATCATGATCCCACCCTTGGGAGTTTTTTTTTAATTTTTTAAAAATGCCAAAATCTGTTCTAGAAGCCGCAATTCTTAAAATTTCTCAATGAAAATCACATTAGAATACTTCAAATAATTCTACCAATCAATTAATATCATTAGTTGAATTTTTTTCTTGGAAAAATTCCCACCAAAAATCATCATGATCCCACCCTTGGGAGTTTTTTTTTTAATTTTTTAAAAATGCCAAAATCTGCTCTAGAAGCCGCAATTCTTAAAATTTCTCAATGAAAATCACATTAGAATACTTCAAATAATTCTACCAATCAATTAATATCATTAGTTGAATTATTTTCTTGGAAAAATTCCCACAAAAATCATCAAGATCCCACCCTTGGGAGTTTTTTTTTAATTTTTAAAAATGCCAAAATCTGCTCTAGAAACCGCAATTCTTAAAATTTCTCAATGAAAATCACATTAGAATACTTCAAATAATTCTACCAATCAATTAATATCATTAGTTGAATTTTTTTCTTGGAAAAATTCCCACAAAAATCATCATGATCCCACCCTTGGGAGTTTTTTTTAATTTTTTAAAAATGCCAAAATCTGCTCTAGAAACCGCAATTCTTAAAATTTCTCAATGAAAATCACATTAGAATACTTCAAATAATTCTACCAATCAATTAATATCATTAGTTGAATTTTTTTCTTGGAAAAATTCCCACCAAAAATCATCATGATCCCACCCTTGGGAGTTTTTTAATTTTTTAAAAATGCCAAAATCTGCTCTAAAAACCGCAATTCTTAAAATTTCTCAATGAAAATCACATTAGAATACTTCAAATAATTCTATCAATCAATTAATATCATTAGTTGAATTATTTTCTTGGAAAAATTCCCACAAAAATCATCATGATCCCACCCTTGGGAGTTTTTTTTTTTAATTTTTAAAAATGCCAAAATCTGCTCTAGAAACCGCAATTCTTAAAATTTCTCAATGAAAATCACATTAGAATACTTCAAATAATTCTACCAATCAATTAATATCATTAGTTGAATTTTTTTCTTGGAAAAATTCCCACAAAAATCATCATGATCCCACCCTTGGGAGTTTTTTTTAATTTTTTAAAAATGCCAAAATCTGCTCTAGAAACCGCAATTCTTAAAATTTCTCAATGAAAATCACATTAGAATACTTCAAATAATTTTACCAATCAATTAATATCATTAGTTGAATTTTTTTCTTGGAAAAATTCCCACCAAAACTCATCATGATCCCACCCTTGGGAGTTTTTTAATTTTTTAAAAATGCCAAAATCTGCTCTAAAAACCGCAATTCTTAAAATTTCTCAATGAAAATCACATTAGAATACTTCAAATAATTCTATCAATCAATTAATATCATTAGTTGAATTATTTTCTTGGAAAAATTCCCACAAAAATCATCATGATCTCACCCTTGGGAGTTTTTTTTAATTTTTTAAAAATGCCAAAATCTGCTCTAGAAACCGCAATTCTTAAAATTTCTCAATGAAAATCACATTAGAATACTTCAAATAATTCTACCAATCAATTAATATCATTAGTTGAATTATTTTCTTGGAAAAATTCCCACAAAAATCATCATGATCCCACCCTTGGGAGTTTTTTTTTAATTTTTTAAAAATGCCAAAATCTGCTCTAGAAACCGCAATTCTTAAAATTTCTCAATGAAAATCACATTAGAATACTTCAAATAATTCTATCAATCAATTAATATCATTAGTTGAATTTGTTTCTTGGAAAAATTCCCACCAAAAATCATCATGATCCCACCCTTGGGAGTTTTTTTTTAATTTTTTAAAAATGCCAAAATCTGCTCTAGAAACCGCAATTCTTAAAATTTCTCAATGAAAATCACATTAGAATACTTCAAATAATTCTACCAATCAATTAATATCATTAGTTGAATTTTTTTCTTGGAAAAATTCCCACAAAAATCATCATGATCCCACCCTTGGGAGTTTTTTTTTAATTTTTTAAAAATGCCAAAATCTGCTCTAGAAACCGCAATTCTTAAAATTTCTCAATGAAAATCACATTAGAATACTTCAAATAATTCTACCAATCAATTAATATCATTAGTTGAATTTTTTTCTTGGAAAAATTCCCACAAAAATCATCATGATCCCACCCTTGGGAGTTTTTTAATTTTTTAAAAATGCCAAAATCTGCTCTAAAAACCGCAATACTTAAAATTTCTCAATGAAAATCACATTAGAATACTTCAAATAATTCTATCAATCAATTAATATCATTAGTTGAATTATTTTCTTGGAAAAATTCCCACAAAAATCATCATGATCCCACCCTTGGGAGTTTTTTTTTAATTTTTTAAAAATGCCAAAATCTGCTCTAGAAACCGCAATTCTTAAAATTTCTCAATGAAAATCACATTAGAATACTTCAAATAATTCTATCAATCAATTAATATCATTAGTTGAATTTGTTTCTTGGAAAAATTCCCACCAAAAATCATCATGATCCCACCCTTGGGAGTTTTTTTTTAATTTTTTAAAAATGCCAAAATCTGCTCTAGAAACCGCAATTCTTAAAATTTCTCAATGAAAATCACATTAGAATACTTCAAATAATTCTACCAATCAATTAATATCATTAGTTGAATTTGTTTCTTGGAAAAATTCCCACCAAAAATCATCATGATCCCACCCTTGGGAGTTTTTTTTTAATTTTTTAAAAATGCCAAAATCTGCTCTAGAAACCGCAATTCTTAAAATTTCTCAATGAAAATCACATTAGAATACTTCAAATAATTCTACCAATCAATTAATATCATTAGTTGAATTTTTTTCTTGGAAAAATTCCCACCAAAAATCATCATGATCCCACCCTTGGGAGTTTTTTAATTTTTTAAAAATGCCAAAATCTGCTCTAAAAACCGCAATACTTAAAATTTCTCAATGAAAATCACATTAGAATACTTCAAATAATTCTATCAATCAATTAATATCATTAGTTGAATTATTTTCTTGGAAAAATTCCCACAAAAATCATCATGATCCCACCCTTGGGAGAATTATTTTTTTTTTTTTAATTTTTTTTTTTAATTTTTTAAAAATGCCAAAATCTGCTCTAGAAACCGCAATTCTTAAAATTTCTCAATGAAAATCACATTAGAATACTTCAAATAATTCTACCAATCAATTAATATCATTAGTTGAATTTTTTTCTTGGAAAAATTCCCACCAAAACTCATCATGATCCCACCCTTGGGAGTTTTTTTTTTTAATTTTTTAAAAATGCCAAAATCTGCTCTAGAAACCGCAATTCTTAAAATTTCTCAATGAAAATCACATTAGAATACTTCAAATAATTCTACCAATCAATTAATATCATTAGTTGAATTATTTTCTTGGAAAAATTCCCACCAAAAATCATCATGACCCCACCCTTGGAAGGTTTTTTTTTAATTTTTTAAAAATGCCAAAATCTGCTCTAGAAACCGCAATTCTTAAAATTTCTCAATGAAAATCACATTAGAATACTTCAAATAATTCTACCAATCAATTAATATCATTAGTTGAATTTTTTTCTTGGAAAAATTCCCACCAAAAATCATCATGATCCCACCCTTGGGAGTTTTTTTTTAATTTTTTAAAAATGCCAAAATCTGCTCTAGAAGCCGCAATTCTCAAAATTTCTCAAGGAAAATCACATTAGAATACTTCAAATAATTCTACCAATCAATTAATATCATTAGTTGAATTATTTTCTTGGAAAAATTCCCACAAAAATCATCATGATCCCACCCTTGGGAGTTTTTTTTAATTTTTTAAAAATGACAAAATCTGCTCTAAAAACCGCAATTCTTAAAATTTCTCAATGAAAATCACATTAGAATACTTCAAATAATTCTACCAATCAATTAATATCATTAGTTGAATTATTTTCTTGGAAAAATTCCCACAAAAATCATCATGATCCCACCCTTGGGAGTTTTTTTTTTAATTTTTTAAAAATGCCAAAATCTGCTCTAGAAACCGCAATTCTTAAAATTTCTCAATGAAAATCACATTAGAATACTTCAAATAATTCTACCAATCAATTAATATCATTAGTTGAATTTTTTTCTTGGAAAAATTCCCACCAAAAATCATCATGATCCCACCCTTGGGAGTTTTTTTTTAATTTTTTAAAAATGCCAAAATCTGTTCTAGAAGCCGCAATTCTTAAAATTTCTCAATGAAAATCACATTAGAATACTTCAAATAATTCTACCAATCAATTAATATCATTAGTTGAATTTTTTTCTTGGAAAAATTCCCACCAAAACTCATCATGATCCCACCCTTGGGAGTTTTTTTTTAATTTTTTTTTTTAATTTTTTGAAAAAATGCCAAAATCTGCTCTAGAAACCGCAATTCTTAAAATTTCTCAATGAAAATCACATTAGAATACTTCAAATAATTCTACCAATCAATTAATATCATTAGTTGAATTATTTTCTTGGAAAAATTCCCACAAAAATCATCAAGATCCCACCCTTGGGAGTTTTTTTTTTTAATTTTTTAAAAATGCCAAAATCTGCTCTAGAAACCGCAATTCTTAAAATTTCTCAATGAAAATCACATTAGAATACTTCAAATAATTCTACCAATCAATTAATATCATTAGTTGAATTTTTTTTCTTGGAAAAATTCCCACAAAAATCATCATGATCCCACCCTTGGGAGTTTTTTTTTAATTTTTTAAAAATGCCAAAATTTGCTCTAGAAACCGCAATTCTTAAAATTTCTCAATGAAAATCACATTAGAATACTTCAAATAATTCTACCAATCAATTAATATCATTAGTTGAATTTTTTTCTTGGAAAAATTCCCACCAAAACTCATCATGATCCCACCCTTGGGAGTTTTTTTTTTAATTTTTTAAAAATGCCAAAATCTGCTCTAGAAACCGCAATTCTTAAAATTTCTCAATGAAAATCACATTAGAATACTTCAAATAATTCTATCAATCAATTAATATCATTAGTTGAATTTGTTTCTTGGAAAAATTCCCACCAAAAAATCATGATCCCACCCTTGGAGTTTTTTTTTAATTTTTTAAAAATGCCAAAATAGAAACCGCATCATTTTTTTCTTGGAAAAATTCCAACAAAAATCATCATCCCACCTAAAAACCGCAATTCTTAAAATTTCTCAATGAAAATCACATTAGAATACTTCAAATAATTCTATCAATCAATTAATATCATTAGGATTTTCTTGGAAAAATTCCAACAAAAATCATCATGTTTTTTTTTAATTTTTTAAAAATGCCAAAATCTGCTCTAGAAACCGCAATTCTTAAAATTTCTCAATGAAAATCACATTAGAATACTTCAAATAATTCTACAATCAATCAATTAATATCATTAGTTGAATTTTTTTTTCTTGGAAAAATTCCACATTAGAATACTTCAAAAATCATCATGATCCCACCCTTGGGAGAATTTTTTTCTTGGAAAAATTCCCACCAAAAATCATCATGATCCCACCCTTGGGAGTTTTTTTTTAAAAAATGCCAAAATCTGCTCTAGAAGCCGCAATTCTTTTCTCAAGGAAAATCACATTAGAATACTTCAAATAATTCTAAAAATTGAAAAATTCCCACAAAAATCATCATGATCCCACCCTTGGGAGTTTTTTTTAATTTTTTAAAAATGACAAAATCTGCTCTAAAAACCGCAATTCTTAAAATTTCTCAATGAAAATCACATTAGAATACTTCAAATAATTCTACCAATCAATTAATATCATTAGTTGAATTATTTTCTTGGAAAAATTCCCACAAAAATCATCATGATCCCACCCTTGGGAGTTTTTTTTTTAATTTTTTAAAAATGCCAAAATCTGCTCTAGAAACCGCAATTCTTAAAATTTCTCAATGAAAATCACATTAGAATACTTCAAATAATTCTACCAATCAATTAATATCATTAGTTGAATTTTTTTCTTGGAAAAATTCCCACCAAAAATCATCATGATCCCAAGTTTTTTTTTTAATTTTTTTGCCAAAATCTGTTCTAGAAGCCGCAATTCTTAAAATTTCTTGAAAAATTCCCTTGGAAAAATTCCCAAAAACTCATCATGATCTCTAGAAACCGCAATTCTTAAAATTTCTCAATGAAAATCACATTAGAATACTTCAAATAATTCTACCAATCAATTAATATCATTAGTTGAATTTTTTTTCTTGGAAAAATTCCCACAAAAATCATCATGATCCCACCCTTGGGAGTTTTTTTTTTAATTTTTTAAAAATGCCAAAATTTGCTCTAGAAACCGCAATTCTTAAAATTTCTCAATGAAAATCACATTAGAATACTTCAAATAATTTTACCAATCAATTAATATCATTAGTTGAATTTTTTTCTTGGAAAAATTCCCACCAAAACTCATCATGATCCCACCCTTGGGAGTTTTTTAATTTTTTAAAAATGCCAAAATCTGCTCTAAAAACCGCAATTCTTAAAATTTCTCAATGAAAATCACATTAGAATACTTCAAATAATTCTACCAATCAATTAATATCATTAGAATTTTTTTCTTGAAAAATTATCATCATTCTTGGAAAAATTCCATTTAAAAACAAAAAATCATCACATTAGATACTTCCTACCAATCCTTGAATTTTTTTCTTGGATGATCCCACCCTTTTTTTTTTTAATTTTTTAAAAATGCCAAAATCTGCTCTAGAAACCGCAATTCTTAAAATTTCTCAATGAAAATCACATTAGAATACTTCAAATAATTCTACCAATCAATTAATATCATTAGTTGAATTTTTTTCT
Organism: Phlebotomus papatasi; assembly: GCF_024763615.1. NCBI lineage: Eukaryota > Metazoa > Arthropoda > Insecta > Diptera > Psychodidae > Phlebotomus > Phlebotomus papatasi. Next base: position 180,976 of record NW_026604428.1, read on the forward strand.
TGGAAAAGTTCCCACCAAAACTCATCATGATCCCACCCTTGGGAGTTTTTTTTTTTTAATTTTTTAAAAATGCCAAAATCTGCTCTAGAAACCGCAATTCTTAAAATTTCTCAATGAAAATCACATTAGAATACTTCAAATAATTCTACCAATCAATTAATATCATTAGTTGAATTATTTTCTTGGAAAAATTCCCACCAAAAATCATCATGACCCCACCCTTGGAAGGATCCCACCCTTTTTTTTTTAATTTTTTAAAAATGCCAAAATCTGCTCTAGAAACCGCAATTCTTAAAATTTCTCAATGAAAATCACATTAGAATACTTCAAATAATTCTACCAATCAATTAATATCATTAGTTGAATTTTTTTCTTGGAAAAATTCCCACCAAAAATCATCATGATCCCACCCTTGGGAGTTTTTTTTTAATTTTTTAAAAATGCCAAAATCTGCTCTAGAAGCCGCAATTCTCAAAATTTCTCAAGGAAAATCACATTAGAATACTTCAAATAATTCTACCAATCAATTAATATCATTAGTTGAATTATTTTCTTGGAAAAATTCCCACAAAAATCATCATGATCCCACCCTTGGGAGTTTTTTTTAATTTTTTAAAAATGACAAAATCTGCTCTAAAAACCGCAATTCTTAAAATTTCTCAATGAAAATCACATTAGAATACTTCAAATAATTCTACCAATCAATTAATATCATTAGTTGAATTATTTTCTTGGAAAAATTCCCACAAAAATCATCATGATCCCACCCTTGGGAGTTTTTTTTTTAATTTTTTAAAAATGCCAAAATCTGCTCTAGAAACCGCAATTCTTAAAATTTCTCAATGAAAATCACATTAGAATACTTCAAATAATTCTACCAATCAATTAATATCATTAGTTGAATTTTTTTCTTGGAAAAATTCCCACCAAAAATCATCATGATCCCACCCTTGGGAGTTTTTTTTTTAATTTTTTAAAAATGCCAAAATCTGCTCTAGAAGCCGCAATTCTTAAAATTTCTCAATGAAAATCACATTAGAATACTTCAAATAATTCTACCAATCAATTAATATCATTAGTTGAATTTTTTTCTTGGAAAAATTCCCACCAAAACTCATCATGATCCCACCCTTGGGAGTTTTTTTTTAATTTTTTAAAAATGCCAAAATCTGTTCTAGAAACCGCAATTCTTAAAATTTCTCAATGAAAATCACATTAGAATACTTCAAATAATTTTACCAATCAATTAATATCATTAGTTGAATTTTTTTCTTGGAAAAATTCCCACCAAAACTCATCATGATCCCACCCTTGGGAGTTTTTTAATTTTTTAAAAATGGAGCAATTCTTAAATTTCTCAATGAAAATTTTTTTAATTTTTTAAAAATGCCAAAATCTGTTCTAAAAACCGCAATTCTTAAAATTTCTCAATGAAAATCACATTAGAATACTTCAAATAATTCTACCAATCAATTAATATCATTAGTTGAATTTTTTTCTTGGAAAAATTCCCACCAAAACTCATCATGATCCCACCCTTGGAAAAATTCCCACCAAAACTCATCATGATCCCACCCTTGGGAGATCCCACCCTTGGGAGTTTTTTTTTTTAATTTTTTAAAAATGCCAAAATCTGCTCTAGAAACCGCAATTCTTAAAATTTCTCAATGAAAATCACATTAGAATACTTCAAATAATTCTACCAATCAATTAATATCATTAGTTGAATTTTTTTCTTGGAAAAATTCCCACAATTCTTAAAATCATCATGATCCCACCCTTGGGAGATCCCACCCTTGGGAGTTTTTTTTTAATTTTTTAAAAATGCCAAAATCTGCTCTAGAAACCGCACATTAGAATACTTAAAATTCTACCAATCAATTAATATCATTAGTTGAATTATGAAAAATTCCCACAAAAATCATCAATCCCACCCTTGGGAGTTTTTTTTAATTTTTTAAAAATGACAAAATCTGCTCTAAAAACCGCAATTCTTAAAATTTCTCAATGAAAATCACATTAGAATACTTCAAATTTCTACCAATCAATTAATATCATTAGTTGAATTATTTTCTTGGAAAAATTCCCACAAAAATCATCATGATCCCACCCTTGGGAGTTTTTTTTTTAATTTTTTAAAAATGCCAAAATCTGCTCTAGAAACCGCAATTCTTAAAATTTCTCAATGAAAATCACATTAGAATACTTCAAATAATTCTACCAATCAATTAATATCATTAGTTGAATTTTTTTCTTGGAAAAATTCCCACCAAAAATCATCATGATCCCACCCTTGGGAGTTTTTTTTTTAATTTTTTAAAAATGCCAAAATCTGTTCTAGAAGCCGCAATTCTTAAAATTTCTCAATGAAAATCACATTAGAATACTTCAAATAATTCTACCAATCAATTAATATCATTAGTTGAATTTTTTTCTTGGAAAAATTCCCACCAAAACTCATCATGATCCCACCCTTGGGAGTTTTTTTTTTTAATTTTTTAAAAATGCCAAAATCTGCTCTAGAAACCGCAATTCTTAAAATTTCTCAATGAAAATCACATTAGAATACTTCAAATAATTCTACCAATCAATTAATATCATTAGTTGAATTTTTTTCTTGGAAAAATTCCCACCAAAAATCATCATGATCCCACCCTTGGGAGTTTTTTTTTTAATTTTTTAAAAATGCCAAAATCTGCTCTAGAAACCGCAATTCTTAAAATTTCTCAATGAAAATCACATTAGAATACTTCAAATAATTCTACCAATCAATTAATATCATTAGTTGAATTTTTTTCTTGGAAAAATTCCCACAAAAATCATCATGATCCCACCCTTGGGAGTTTTTTTTAATTTTTTAAAAATGCCAAAATCTGCTCTAGAAACCGCAATTCTTAAAATTTCTCAATGAAAATCACATTAGAATACTTCAAATAATTCTACCAATCAATTAATATCATTAGTTGAATTATTTTCTTGGAAAAATTCCCACAAAAATCATCATGATCCCACCCTTGGGAGTTTTTTTTTTAATTTTTTAAAAATGCCAAAATCTGCTCTAGAAACCGCAATTCTTAAAATTTCTCAATGAAAATCACATTAGAATACTTCAAATAATTCTATCAATCAATTAATATCATTAGTTGAATTTGTTTCTTGGAAAAATTCCCACCAAAAATCATCATGATCCCACCCTTGGGAGTTTTTTTTTTAATTTTTTAAAAATGCCAAAATCTGCTCTAGAAACCGCAATTCTTAAAATTTCTCAATGAAAATCACATTAGAATACTTCAAATAATTCTACCAATCAATTAATATCATTAGTTGAATTTTTTTCTTGGAAAAATTCCCACAAAAATCATCATGATCCCACCCTTGGGAGTTTTTTTTTAATTTTTTAAAAATGCCAAAATCTGCTCTAGAAACCGCAATTCTTAAAATTTCTCAATGAAAATCACATTAGAATACTTCAAATAATTCTACCAATCAATTAATATCATTAGTTGAATTTTTTTCTTGGAAAAATTCCCACAAAAATCATCATGATCCCACCCTTGGGAGTTTTTTAATTTTTTAAAAATGCCAAAATCTGCTCTAAAAACCGCAATACTTAAAATTTCTCAATGAAAATCACATTAGAATACTTCAAATAATTCTATCAATCAATTAATATCATTAGTTGAATTTGTTTCTTGGAAAAATTCCCACCAAAAATCATCATGATCCCACCCTTGGGAGTTTTTTTTTAATTTTTTAAAAATGCCAAAATCTGCTCTAGAAACCGCAATTCTTAAAATTTCTCAATGAAAATCACATTAGAATACTTCAAATAATTCTACCAATCAATTAATATCATTAGTTGAATTTGTTTCTTGGAAAAATTCCCACCAAAAATCATCATGATCCCACCCTTGGGAGTTTTTTTTTAAGTTTTTTTTTTTTTTAAAAATGCCAAAATCTGCTCTAGAAACCGCAATTCTTAAAATTTCTCAATGAAAATCACATTAGAATACTTCAAATAATTCTACCAATCAATTAATATCATTAGTTGAATTTTTTTCTTGGAAAAATTCCCACAAAAATCATCATGATCCCACCCTTGGGAGTTTTTTAATTTTTTAAAAATGCCAAAATCTGCTCTAAAAACCGCAATACTTAAAATTTCTCAATGAAAATCACATTAGAATACTTCAAATAATTCTATCAATCAATTAATATCATTAGTTGAATTATTTTCTTGGAAAAATTCCCACAAAAATCATCATGATCCCACCCTTGGGAGTTTTTTTTAATTTTTTAAAAATGCCAAAATCTGCTCTAGAAACCGCAATTCTTAAAATTTCTCAATGAAAATCACATTAGAATACTTCAAATAATTCTACCAATCAATTAATATCATTAGTTGAATTTTTTTCTTGGAAAAATTCCCACCAAAACTCATCATGATCCCACCCTTGGGAGTTTTTTTTTTTAATTTTTAAAAATGCCAAAATCTGCTCTAGAAACCGCAATTCTTAAAATTTCTCAATGAAAATCACATTAGAATACTTCAAATAATTCTACCAATCAATTAATATCATTAGTTGAATTATTTTCTTGGAAAAATTCCCACCAAAAATCATCATGACCCCACCCTTGGAAGGTTTTTTTTTTAATTTTTTAAAAATGCCAAAATCTGCTCTAGAAACCGCAATTCTTAAAATTTCTCAATGAAAATCACATTAGAATACTTCAAATAATTCTACCAATCAATTAATATCATTAGTTGAATTTTTTTCTTGGAAAAATTCCCACCAAAAATCATCATGATCCCACCCTTGGGAGTTTTTTTTTAATTTTTTAAAAATGCCAAAATCTGCTCTAGAAGCCGCAATTCTCAAAATTTCTCAAGGAAAATCACATTAGAATACTTCAAATAATTCTACCAATCAATTAATATCATTAGTTGAATTATTTTCTTGGAAAAATTCCCACAAAAATCATCATGATCCCACCCTTGGGAGTTTTTTTTAATTTTTTAAAAATGACAAAATCTGCTCTAAAAACCGCAATTCTTAAAATTTCTCAATGAAAATCACATTAGAATACTTCAAATAATTCTATCAATCAATTAATATCATTAGTTGAATTATTTTCTTGGAAAAATTCCCACAAAAATCATCATGATCCCACCCTTGGGAGTTTTTTTTTAATTTTTTAAAAATGCCAAAATCTGCTCTAGAAACCGCAATTCTTAAAATTTCTCAATGAAAATCACATTAGAATACTTCAAATAATTCTACCAATCAATTAATATCATTAGTTGAATTTTTTTCTTGGAAAAATTCCCACCAAAAATCATCATGATCCCACCCTTGGGAGTTTTTTTTTTAATTTTTTAAAAATGCCAAAATCTGTTCTAGAAGCCGCAATTCTTAAAATTTCTCAATGAAAATCACATTAGAATACTTCAAATAATTCTACCAATCAATTAATATCATTAGTTGAATTTTTTTCTTGGAAAAATTCCCACCAAAACTCATCATGATCCCACCCTTGGGAGTTTTTTTTAATTTTTTAAAAATGCCAAAATCTGCTCTAGAAACCGCAATTCTTAAAATTTCTCAATGAAAATCACATTAGAATACTTCAAATAATTCTACCAATCAATTAATATCATTAGTTGAATTATTTTCTTGGAAAAATTCCCACAAAAATCATCATGATCCCACCCTTGGGAGTTTTTTTTTTTAATTTTTAAAAATGCCAAAATCTGCTCTAGAAGCCGCAATTCTTAAAATTTCTCAATGAAAATCACATTAGAATACTTCAAATAATTCTACCAATCAATTAATATCATTAGTTGAATTATTTTCTTGGAAAAATTCCCACAAAAATCATCATGATCCCACCCTTGGGAGTTTTTTTTAATTTTTTAAAAATGACAAAATCTGCTCTAAAAACCGCAATTCTTAAAATTTCTCAATGAAAATCACATTAGAATACTTCAAATAATTCTACCAATCAATTAATATCATTAGTTGAATTATTTTCTTGGAAAAATTCCCACAAAAATCATCATGATCCCACCCTTGGGAGTTTTTTTTTTAATTTTTTAAAAATGCCAAAATCTGCTCTAGAAACCGCAATTCTTAAAATTTCTCAATGAAAATCACATTAGAATACTTCAAATAATTCTACCAATCAATTAATATCATTAGTTGAATTTTTTTCTTGGAAAAATTCCCACCAAAAATCATCATGATCCCACCCTTGGGAGTTTTTTTTTTAATTTTTTAAAAATGCCAAAATCTGTTCTAGAAGCCGCAATTCTTAAAATTTCTCAATGAAAATCACATTAGAATACTTCAAATAATTCTACCAATCAATTAATATCATTAGTTGAATTTTTTTCTTGGAAAAATTCCCACAAAAATCATCATGATCCCACCCTAGGGAGTTTTTTAATTTTTTAAAAATGCCAAAATCTGCTCTAGAAACCGCAATTCTTAAAATTTCTCAATGAAAATCACATTAGAATACTTCAAATAATTCTACCAATCAATCAATTAATATCATTAGTTGAATTTTTTCTTGGAAAAATTCCCACCAAAAATCATCATGACACCACCCTTGGGAGTTTTTTTTTTTAATTTTTAAAAATGCCAAAATCTGCTCTAGAAGCCGCAATTCTTAAAATTTCTCAATGAAAATCACATTAGAATACTTCAAATAATTCTACCAATCAATTAATATCATTAGTTGAATTTTTTTGTTGGAAAAATTCCCACAAAAATCATCATGATCCCACCCTTGGGAGTTTTTTTTTAATTTTTTAAAAATGCCAAAATCTGCTCTAGAAACCGCAATTCTTAAAATTTCTCAATGAAAATCACATTAGAATACTTCAAATAATTTTACCAATCAATTAATATCATTAGTTGAATTTTTTTCTTGGAAAAATTCCCACCAAAACTCATCATGATCCCACCCTTGGGAGTTTTTTAATTTTTTAAAAATGCCAAAATCTGCTCTAAAAACCGCAATTCTTAAAATTTCTCAATGAAAATCACATTAGAATACTTCAAATAATTCTATCAATCAATTAATATCATTAGTTGAATTATTTTCTTGGAAAAATTCCCACCAAAAATCATCATGATCCCACCCTTGGGAGTTTTTTTTAATTTTTTAAAAATGCCAAAATCTGCTCTAGAAACCGCAATTCTTAAAATTTCTCAATGAAAATCACATTAGAATACTTCAAATAATTCTACCAATCAATTAATATCATTAGTTGAATTTTTTTCTTGGAAAAATTCCCACCAAAAATCATCATGATCCCACCCTTGGGAGTTTTTTTTTTTTAATTTTTTAAAAATGCCAAAATCTGTTCTAGAAGCCGCAATTCTTAAAATTTCTCAATGAAAATCACATTAGAATACTTCAAATAATTCTATCAATCAATTAATATCATTAGTTGAATTATTTTCTTGGAAAAATTCCCACAAAAATCATCATGATCCCACCCTTGGGAGTTTTTTTTTTTAATTTTTAAAAATGCCAAAATCTGCTCTAGAAACCGCAATTCTTAAAATTTCTCAATGAAAATCACATTAGAATACTTCAAATAATTCTACCAATCAATTAATATCATTAGTTGAATTTTTTTCTTGGAAAAATTCCCACCAAAAATCATCATGATCCCACCCTTGGGAGTTTTTTTTTTTTTAATTTTTTAAAAATGCCAAAATCTGTTCTAGAAGCCGCAATTCTTAAAATTTCTCAATGAAAATCACATTAGAATACTTCAAATAATTCTACCAATCAATTAATATCATTAGTTGAATTTTTTTCTTGGAAAAATTCCCACCAAAACTCATCATGATCCCACCCTTGGGAGTTTTTTTTTAATTTTTTAAAAATGCCAAAATCTGCTCTAGAAACCGCAATTCTTAAAATTTCTCAATGAAAATCACATTAGAATACTCCAAATAATTTTACCAATCAATTAATATCATTAGTTGAATTTTTTTCTTGGAAAAATTCCCACCAAAACTCATCATGATCCCACCCTTGGGAGTTTTTTTTTAATTTTTTAAAAATGCCAAAATCTGCTCTAAAAACCGCAATTCTTAAAATTTCTCAATGAAAATCACATTAGAATACTTCAAATAATTCTATCAATCAATTAATATCATTAGTTGAATTATTTTCTTGGAAAAATTCCCACCAAAAATCATCATGATCCCACCCTTGGGAGTTTTTTTTTTTTAATTTTTAAAAATGCCAAAATCTGCTCTAGAAACCGCAATTCTTAAAATTTCTCAATGAAAATCACATTAGAATACTTCAAATAATTCTACCAATCAATTAATATCATTAGTTGAAAATTTTTCTTGGAAAAATTCCCACAAAAATCATCATGATCCCACCCTTGGGAGTTTTTTTTAATTTTTTAAAAATGCCAAAATCTGCTCTAGAAACCGCAATTCTTAAAATTTCTCAATGAAAATCACATTAGAATACTTCAAATAATTTTACCAATCAATTAATATCATTAGTTGAATTTTTTTCTTGGAAAAATTCCCACCAAAACTCATCATGATCCCACCCTTGGGAGTTTTTTAATTTTTTAAAAATGCCAAAATCTGCTCTAAAAACCGCAATTCTTAAAATTTCTCAATGAAAATCACATTAGAATACTTCAAATAATTCTATCAATCAATTAATATCATTAGTTGAATTATTTTCTTGGAAAAATTCCCACAAAAATCATCATGATCCCACCCTTGGGAGTTCTTTTTAATTTTTTAAAAATGCCAAAATCTGCTCTAGAAACCGCAATTCTTAAAATTTCTCAATGAAAATCACATTAGAATACTTCAAATAATTCTATCAATCAATTAATATCATTAGTTGAATTTGTTTCTTGGAAAAATTCCCACCAAAAATCATCATGATCCCACCCTTGGGAGTTTTTTTTTAATTTTTTAAAAATGCCAAAATCTGCTCTAGAAGCCGCAATTCTTAAAATTTCTCAATGAAAATCACATTAGAATACTTCAAATAATTCTACCAATCAATTAATATCATTAGTTGAATTTTTTTCTTGGAAAAATTCCCACAAAAATCATCATGATCCCACCCTTGGGAGTTTTTTAATTTTTTAAAAATGCCAAAATCTGCTCTAGAAACCGCAATTCTTAAAATTTCTCAATGAAAATCACATTAGAATACTTCAAATAATTCTACCAATCAATTAATATCATTAGTTGAATTTTTTTCTTGGAAAAATTCCCACAAAAATCATCATGATCCCACCCTTGGGAGTTTTTTAATTTTTTAAAAATGCCAAAATCTGCTCTAAAAACCGCAATACTTAAAATTTCTCAATGAAAATCACATTAGAATACTTCAAATAATTCTATCAATCAATTAATATCACTAGTTGAATTATTTTCTTGGAAAAATTCCCACAAAAATCATCATGATCCCACCCTTGGGAGTTTTTTTTAATTTTTTAAAAATGCCAAAATCTGCTCTAGAAACCGCAATTCTTAAAATTTCTCAATGAAAATCACATTAGAATACTTCAAATAATTCTACCAATCAATTAATATCATTAGTTGAATTTTTTTCTTGGAAAAATTCCCACCAAAACTCATCATGATCCCACCCTTGGGAGTTTTTATTTTTTTTTTTTTTTTAATTTTTTAAAAATGCCAAAATCTGCTCTAAAAACTGCAATTCTTAAAATTTCTCAATGAAAATCACATTAGAATACTTCAAATAATTCTACCAATCAATTAATATCATTAGTTGAATTATTTTCTTGGAAAAATTCCCACCAAAAATCATCACGACCCCACCCTCGGAAGGTTTTTTTTTTTATTTTTTAAAAATGCCAAAATCTGCTCTAGAAACCGCAATTCTTAAAATTTCTCAATGAAAATCACATTAGAATACTTCAAATAATTCTACCAATCAATTAATATCATTAGTTGAATTTTTTTCTTGGAAAAATTCCCACCAAAAATCATCATGATCCCACCCTTGGGAGTTTTTTTTTAATTTTTTAAAAATGCCAAAATCTGCTCTAGAAGCCGCAATTCTCAAAATTTCTCAAGGAAAATCACATTAGAATACTTCAAATAATTCTACCAATCAATTAATATCATTAGTTGAATTATTTTCTTGGAAAAATTCCCACAAAAATCATCATGATCCCACCCTTGGGAGTTTTTTTTAATTTTTTAAAAATGACAAAATCTGCTCTAAAAACCGCAATTCTTAAAATTTCTCAATGAAAATCACATTAGAATACTTCAAATAATTCTATCAATCAATTAATATCATTAGTTGAATTATTTTCTTGGAAAAATTCCCACAAAAATCATCATGATCCCACCCTTGGGAGTTTTTTTTTAATTTTTTAAAAATGCCAAAATCTGCTCTAGAAACCGCAATTCTTAAAATTTCTCAATGAAAATCACATTAGAATACTTCAAATAATTCTACCAATCAATTAATATCATTAGTTGAATTTTTTTCTTGGAAAAATTCCCACCAAAAATCATCATGATCCCACCCTTGGGAGTTTTTTTTTTTTAATTTTTTAAAAATGCCAAAATCTGCTCTAAAAACTGCAATTCTTAAAATTTCTCAATGAAAATCACATTAGAATACTTCAAATAATTCTACCAATCAATTAATATCATTAGTTGAATTTTTTTCTTGGAAAAATTCCCACCAAAACTCATCATGATCCCACCCTTGGGAGTTTTTTTTAATTTTTTAAAAATGCCAAAATCTGCTCTAGAAACCGCAATTCTTAAAATTTCTCAATGAAAATCACATTAGAATACTTCAAATAATTCTACCAATCAATTAATATCATTAGTTGAATTATTTTCTTGGAAAAATTCCCACAAAAATCATCATGATCCCACCCTTGGGAGTTTTTTTTTTTAATTTTTAAAAATGCCAAAATCTGCTCTAGAAGCCGCAATTCTTAAAATTTCTCAATGAAAATCACATTAGAATACTTCAAATAATTCTACCAATCAATTAATATCATTAGTTGAATTATTTTCTTGGAAAAATTCCCACAAAAATCATCATGATCCCACCCTTGGGAGTTTTTTTTAATTTTTTAAAAATGACAAAATCTGCTCTAAAAACCGCAATTCTTAAAATTTCTCAATGAAAATCACATTAGAATACTTCAAATAATTCTACCAATCAATTAATATCATTAGTTGAATTATTTTCTTGGAAAAATTCCCACAAAAATCATCATGATCCCACCCTTGGGAGTTTTTTTTTTAATTTTTTAAAAATGCCAAAATCTGCTCTAGAAACCGCAATTCTTAAAATTTCTCAATGAAAATCACATTAGAATACTTCAAATAATTCTACCAATCAATTAATATCATTAGTTGAATTTTTTTCTTGGAAAAATTCCCACCAAAAATCATCATGATCCCACCCTTGGGAGTTTTTTTTTTAATTTTTTAAAAATGCCAAAATCTGTTCTAGAAGCCGCAATTCTTAAAATTTCTCAATGAAAATCACATTAGAATACTTCAAATAATTCTACCAATCAATTAATATCATTAGTTGAATTTTTTTCTTGGAAAAATTCCCACAAAAATCATCATGATCCCACCCTAGGGAGTTTTTTAATTTTTTAAAAATGCCAAAATCTGCTCTAGAAACCGCAATTCTTAAAATTTCTCAATGAAAATCACATTAGAATACTTCAAATAATTCTACCAATCAATCAATTAATATCATTAGTTGAATTTTTTCTTGGAAAAATTCCCACCAAAAATCATCATGACACCACCCTTGGGAGTTTTTTTTTTTAATTTTTAAAAATGCCAAAATCTGCTCTAGAAGCCGCAATTCTTAAAATTTCTCAATGAAAATCACATTAGAATACTTCAAATAATTCTACCAATCAATTAATATCATTAGTTGAATTTTTTTGTTGGAAAAATTCCCACAAAAATCATCATGATCCCACCCTTGGGAGTTTTTTTTTAATTTTTTAAAAATGCCAAAATCTGCTCTAGAAACCGCAATTCTTAAAATTTCTCAATGAAAATCACATTAGAATACTTCAAATAATTTTACCAATCAATTAATATCATTAGTTGAATTTTTTTCTTGGAAAAATTCCCACCAAAACTCATCATGATCCCACCCTTGGGAGTTTTTTAATTTTTTAAAAATGCCAAAATCTGCTCTAAAAACCGCAATTCTTAAAATTTCTCAATGAAAATCACATTAGAATACTTCAAATAATTCTATCAATCAATTAATATCATTAGTTGAATTATTTTCTTGGAAAAATTCCCACCAAAAATCATCATGATCCCACCCTTGGGAGTTTTTTTTAATTTTTTAAAAATGCCAAAATCTGCTCTAGAAACCGCAATTCTTAAAATTTCTCAATGAAAATCACATTAGAATACTTCAAATAATTCTACCAATCAATTAATATCATTAGTTGAATTTTTTTCTTGGAAAAATTCCCACCAAAAATCATCATGATCCCACCCTTGGGAGTTTTTTTTTTTTAATTTTTTAAAAATGCCAAAATCTGTTCTAGAAGCCGCAATTCTTAAAATTTCTCAATGAAAATCACATTAGAATACTTCAAATAATTCTATCAATCAATTAATATCATTAGTTGAATTATTTTCTTGGAAAAATTCCCACAAAAATCATCATGATCCCACCCTTGGGAGTTTTTTTTTTTAATTTTTAAAAATGCCAAAATCTGCTCTAGAAACCGCAATTCTTAAAATTTCTCAATGAAAATCACATTAGAATACTTCAAATAATTCTACCAATCAATTAATCTGCTCTAGAAACCGCAATTCTTAAAATTTCTCAATGAAAATCACATTAGAATACTTCAAATAATTCTACCAATCAATTAATATCATTAGTTGAATTTTTTTCTTGGAAAAATTCCCACCAAAAATCATCATGATCCCACCCTTGGGAGTTTTTTTTTTTTTAATTTTTTAAAAATGCCAAAATCTGTTCTAGAAGCCGCAATTCTTAAAATTTCTCAATGAAAATCACATTAGAATACTTCAAATAATTCTACCAATCAATTAATATCATTAGTTGAATTTTTTTCTTGGAAAAATTCCCACCAAAACTCATCATGATCCCACCCTTGGGAGTTTTTTTTTAATTTTTTAAAAATGCCAAAATCTGCTCTAGAAACCGCAATTCTTAAAATTTCTCAATGAAAATCACATTAGAATACTCCAAATAATTTTACCAATCAATTAATATCATTAGTTGAATTTTTTTCTTGGAAAAATTCCCACCAAAACTCATCATGATCCCACCCTTGGGAGTTTTTTAATTTTTTAAAAATGCCAAAATCTGCTCTAAAAACCGCAATTCTTAAAATTTCTCAATGAAAATCACATTAGAATACTTCAAATAATTCTATCAATCAATTAATATCATTAGTTGAATTATTTTCTTGGAAAAATTCCCACCAAAAATCATCATGATCCCACCCTTGGGAGTTTTTTTTTTTTAATTTTTAAAAATGCCAAAATCTGCTCTAGAAACCGCAATTCTTAAAATTTCTCAATGAAAATCACATTAGAATACTTCAAATAATTCTACCAATCAATTAATATCATTAGTTGAAAATTTTTCTTGGAAAAATTCCCACAAAAATCATCATGATCCCACCCTTGGGAGTTTTTTTTAATTTTTTAAAAATGCCAAAATCTGCTCTAGAAACCGCAATTCTTAAAATTTCTCAATGAAAATCACATTAGAATACTTCAAATAATTTTACCAATCAATTAATATCATTAGTTGAATTTTTTTCTTGGAAAAATTCCCACCAAAACTCATCATGATCCCACCCTTGGGAGTTTTTTAATTTTTTAAAAATGCCAAAATCTGCTCTAAAAACCGCAATTCTTAAAATTTCTCAATGAAAATCACATTAGAATACTTCAAATAATTCTATCAATCAATTAATATCATTAGTTGAATTATTTTCTTGGAAAAATTCCCACAAAAATCATCATGATCCCACCCTTGGGAGTTCTTTTTAATTTTTTAAAAATGCCAAAATCTGCTCTAGAAACCGCAATTCTTAAAATTTCTCAATGAAAATCACATTAGAATACTTCAAATAATTCTATCAATCAATTAATATCATTAGTTGAATTTGTTTCTTGGAAAAATTCCCACCAAAAATCATCATGATCCCACCCTTGGGAGTTTTTTTTTAATTTTTTAAAAATGCCAAAATCTGCTCTAGAAGCCGCAATTCTTAAAATTTCTCAATGAAAATCACATTAGAATACTTCAAATAATTCTACCAATCAATTAATATCATTAGTTGAATTTTTTTCTTGGAAAAATTCCCACAAAAATCATCATGATCCCACCCTTGGGAGTTTTTTAATTTTTTAAAAATGCCAAAATCTGCTCTAGAAACCGCAATTCTTAAAATTTCTCAATGAAAATCACATTAGAATACTTCAAATAATTCTACCAATCAATTAATATCATTAGTTGAATTTTTTTCTTGGAAAAATTCCCACAAAAATCATCATGATCCCACCCTTGGGAGTTTTTTAATTTTTTAAAAATGCCAAAATCTGCTCTAAAAACCGCAATACTTAAAATTTCTCAATGAAAATCACATTAGAATACTTCAAATAATTCTATCAATCAATTAATATCACTAGTTGAATTATTTTCTTGGAAAAATTCCCACAAAAATCATCATGATCCCACCCTTGGGAGTTTTTTTTAATTTTTTAAAAATGCCAAAATCTGCTCTAGAAACCGCAATTCTTAAAATTTCTCAATGAAAATCACATTAGAATACTTCAAATAATTCTACCAATCAATTAATATCATTAGTTGAATTTTTTTCTTGGAAAAATTCCCACCAAAACTCATCATGATCCCACCCTTGGGAGTTTTTTTTTTTTAATTTTTTAAAAATGCCAAAATCTGCTCTAAAAACTGCAATTCTTAAAATTTCTCAATGAAAATCACATTAGAATACTTCAAATAATTCTACCAATCAATTAATATCATTAGTTGAATTATTTTCTTGGAAAAATTCCCACCAAAAATCATCACGACCCCACCCTCGGAAGGTTTTTTTTTTTATTTTTTAAAAATGCCAAAATCTGCTCTAGAAACCGCAATTCTTAAAATTTCTCAATGAAAATCACATTAGAATACTTCAAATAATTCTACCAATCAATTAATATCATTAGTTGAATTTTTTTCTTGGAAAAATTCCCACCAAAAATCATCATGATCCCACCCTTGAGAGTTTTTTTTTAATTTTTTAAAAATGCCAAAATCTGCTCTAGAAGCCGCAATTCTTAAAATTTCTCAATGAAAATCACATTAGAATACTTCAAATAATTCTACCAATCAATTAATATCATTAGTTGAATTATTTTCTTGGAAAAATTCCCACAAAAATCATCATGATCCCACCCTTGGGAGTTTTTTTTAATTTTTTAAAAATGCCAAAATCTGCTCTAAAAACCGCAATTCTTAAAATTTCTCAATGAAAATCACATTAGAATACTTCAAATAATTCTATCAATCAATTAATATCATTAGTTGAATTATTTTCTTGGAAAAATTCCCACAAAAATCATCATGATCCCACCCTTGGGAGTTTTTTTTTAATTTTTTAAAAATGCCAAAATCTGCTCTAGAAACCGCAATTCTTAAAATTTCTCAATGAAAATCACATTAGAATACTTCAAATAATTCTACCAATCAATTAATATCATTAGTTGAATTTTTTTCTTGGAAAAATTCCCACCAAAAATCATCATGATCCCACCCTTGGGAGTTTTTTTTTTTTAATTTTTTAAAAATGCCAAAATCTGCTCTAAAAACTGCAATTCTTAAAATTTCTCAATGAAAATCACATTAGAATACTTCAAATAATTCTACCAATCAATTAATATCATTAGTTGAATTTTTTTCTTGGAAAAATTCCCACCAAAACTCATCATGATCCCACCCTTGGGAGTTTTTTTTAATTTTTTAAAAATGCCAAAATCTGCTCTAGAAACCGCAATTCTTAAAATTTCTCAATGAAAATCACATTAGAATACTTCAAATAATTCTACCAATCAATTAATATCATTAGTTGAATTATTTTCTTGGAAAAATTCCCACAAAAATCATCATGATCCCACCCTTGGGAGTTTTTTTTTTTAATTTTTAAAAATGCCAAAATCTGCTCTAGAAGCCGCAATTCTTAAAATTTCTCAATGAAAATCACATTAGAATACTTCAAATAATTCTACCAATCAATTAATATCATTAGTTGAATTATTTTCTTGGAAAAATTCCCACAAAAATCATCATGATCCCACCCTTGGGAGTTTTTTTTAATTTTTTAAAAATGACAAAATCTGCTCTAAAAACCGCAATTCTTAAAATTTCTCAATGAAAATCACATTAGAATACTTCAAATAATTCTACCAATCAATTAATATCATTAGTTGAATTATTTTCTTGGAAAAATTCCCACAAAAATCATCATGATCCCACCCTTGGGAGTTTTTTTTTTAATTTTTTAAAAATGCCAAAATCTGCTCTAGAAACCGCAATTCTTAAAATTTCTCAATGAAAATCACATTAGAATACTTCAAATAATTCTACCAATCAATTAATATCATTAGTTGAATTTTTTTCTTGGAAAAATTCCCACCAAAAATCATCATGATCCCACCCTTGGGAGTTTTTTTTTTAATTTTTTAAAAATGCCAAAATCTGTTCTAGAAGCCGCAATTCTTAAAATTTCTCAATGAAAATCACATTAGAATACTTCAAATAATTCTACCAATCAATTAATATCATTAGTTGAATTTTTTTCTTGGAAAAATTCCCACAAAAATCATCATGATCCCACCCTAGGGAGTTTTTTAATTTTTTAAAAATGCCAAAATCTGCTCTAGAAACCGCAATTCTTAAAATTTCTCAATGAAAATCACATTAGAATACTTCAAATAATTCTACCAATCAATCAATTAATATCATTAGTTGAATTTTTTCTTGGAAAAATTCCCACCAAAAATCATCATGACACCACCCTTGGGAGTTTTTTTTTTTAATTTTTAAAAATGCCAAAATCTGCTCTAGAAGCCGCAATTCTTAAAATTTCTCAATGAAAATCACATTAGAATACTTCAAATAATTCTACCAATCAATTAATATCATTAGTTGAATTTTTTTGTTGGAAAAATTCCCACAAAAATCATCATGATCCCACCCTTGGGAGTTTTTTTTTAATTTTTTAAAAATGCCAAAATCTGCTCTAGAAACCGCAATTCTTAAAATTTCTCAATGAAAATCACATTAGAATACTTCAAATAATTTTACCAATCAATTAATATCATTAGTTGAATTTTTTTCTTGGAAAAATTCCCACCAAAACTCATCATGATCCCACCCTTGGGAGTTTTTTAATTTTTTAAAAATGCCAAAATCTGCTCTAAAAACCGCAATTCTTAAAATTTCTCAATGAAAATCACATTAGAATACTTCAAATAATTCTATCAATCAATTAATATCATTAGTTGAATTATTTTCTTGGAAAAATTCCCACCAAAAATCATCATGATCCCACCCTTGGGAGTTTTTTTTAATTTTTTAAAAATGCCAAAATCTGCTCTAGAAACCGCAATTCTTAAAATTTCTCAATGAAAATCACATTAGAATACTTCAAATAATTCTACCAATCAATTAATATCATTAGTTGAATTTTTTTCTTGGAAAAATTCCCACCAAAAATCATCATGATCCCACCCTTGGGAGTTTTTTTTTTTTAATTTTTTAAAAATGCCAAAATCTGTTCTAGAAGCCGCAATTCTTAAAATTTCTCAATGAAAATCACATTAGAATACTTCAAATAATTCTATCAATCAATTAATATCATTAGTTGAATTATTTTCTTGGAAAAATTCCCACAAAAATCATCATGATCCCACCCTTGGGAGTTTTTTTTTTTAATTTTTAAAAATGCCAAAATCTGCTCTAGAAACCGCAATTCTTAAAATTTCTCAATGAAAATCACATTAGAATACTTCAAATAATTCTACCAATCAATTAATATCATTAGTTGAATTTTTTTCTTGGAAAAATTCCCACCAAAAATCATCATGATCCCACCCTTGGGAGTTTTTTTTTTTTTAATTTTTTAAAAATGCCAAAATCTGTTCTAGAAGCCGCAATTCTTAAAATTTCTCAATGAAAATCACATTAGAATACTTCAAATAATTCTACCAATCAATTAATATCATTAGTTGAATTTTTTTCTTGGAAAAATTCCCACCAAAACTCATCATGATCCCACCCTTGGGAGTTTTTTTTTAATTTTTTAAAAATGCCAAAATCTGCTCTAGAAACCGCAATTCTTAAAATTTCTCAATGAAAATCACATTAGAATACTCCAAATAATTTTACCAATCAATTAATATCATTAGTTGAATTTTTTTCTTGGAAAAATTCCCACCAAAACTCATCATGATCCCACCCTTGGGAGTTTTTTAATTTTTTAAAAATGCCAAAATCTGCTCTAAAAACCGCAATTCTTAAAATTTCTCAATGAAAATCACATTAGAATACTTCAAATAATTCTATCAATCAATTAATATCATTAGTTGAATTATTTTCTTGGAAAAATTCCCACCAAAAATCATCATGATCCCACCCTTGGGAGTTTTTTTTTTTTAATTTTTAAAAATGCCAAAATCTGCTCTAGAAACCGCAATTCTTAAAATTTCTCAATGAAAATCACATTAGAATACTTCAAATAATTCTACCAATCAATTAATATCATTAGTTGAAAATTTTTCTTGGAAAAATTCCCACAAAAATCATCATGATCCCACCCTTGGGAGTTTTTTTTAATTTTTTAAAAATGCCAAAATCTGCTCTAGAAACCGCAATTCTTAAAATTTCTCAATGAAAATCACATTAGAATACTTCAAATAATTTTACCAATCAATTAATATCATTAGTTGAATTTTTTTCTTGGAAAAATTCCCACCAAAACTCATCATGATCCCACCCTTGGGAGTTTTTTAATTTTTTAAAAATGCCAAAATCTGCTCTAAAAACCGCAATTCTTAAAATTTCTCAATGAAAATCACATTAGAATACTTCAAATAATTCTATCAATCAATTAATATCATTAGTTGAATTATTTTCTTGGAAAAATTCCCACAAAAATCATCATGATCCCACCCTTGGGAGTTCTTTTTAATTTTTTAAAAATGCCAAAATCTGCTCTAGAAACCGCAATTCTTAAAATTTCTCAATGAAAATCACATTAGAATACTTCAAATAATTCTATCAATCAATTAATATCATTAGTTGAATTTGTTTCTTGGAAAAATTCCCACCAAAAATCATCATGATCCCACCCTTGGGAGTTTTTTTTTAATTTTTTAAAAATGCCAAAATCTGCTCTAGAAGCCGCAATTCTTAAAATTTCTCAATGAAAATCACATTAGAATACTTCAAATAATTCTACCAATCAATTAATATCATTAGTTGAATTTTTTTCTTGGAAAAATTCCCACAAAAATCATCATGATCCCACCCTTGGGAGTTTTTTAATTTTTTAAAAATGCCAAAATCTGCTCTAGAAACCGCAATTCTTAAAATTTCTCAATGAAAATCACATTAGAATACTTCAAATAATTCTACCAATCAATTAATATCATTAGTTGAATTTTTTTCTTGGAAAAATTCCCACAAAAATCATCATGATCCCACCCTTGGGAGTTTTTTAATTTTTTAAAAATGCCAAAATCTGCTCTAAAAACCGCAATACTTAAAATTTCTCAATGAAAATCACATTAGAATACTTCAAATAATTCTATCAATCAATTAATATCACTAGTTGAATTATTTTCTTGGAAAAATTCCCACAAAAATCATCATGATCCCACCCTTGGGAGTTTTTTTTAATTTTTTAAAAATGCCAAAATCTGCTCTAGAAACCGCAATTCTTAAAATTTCTCAATGAAAATCACATTAGAATACTTCAAATAATTCTACCAATCAATTAATATCATTAGTTGAATTTTTTTCTTGGAAAAATTCCCACCAAAACTCATCATGATCCCACCCTTGGGAGTTTTTTTTTTTTAATTTTTTAAAAATGCCAAAATCTGCTCTAAAAACTGCAATTCTTAAAATTTCTCAATGAAAATCACATTAGAATACTTCAAATAATTCTACCAATCAATTAATATCATTAGTTGAATTATTTTCTTGGAAAAATTCCCACCAAAAATCATCACGACCCCACCCTCGGAAGGTTTTTTTTTTTATTTTTTAAAAATGCCAAAATCTGCTCTAGAAACCGCAATTCTTAAAATTTCTCAATGAAAATCACATTAGAATACTTCAAATAATTCTACCAATCAATTAATATCATTAGTTGAATTTTTTTCTTGGAAAAATTCCCACCAAAAATCATCATGATCCCACCCTTGAGAGTTTTTTTTTAATTTTTTAAAAATGCCAAAATCTGCTCTAGAAGCCGCAATTCTTAAAATTTCTCAATGAAAATCACATTAGAATACTTCAAATAATTCTACCAATCAATTAATATCATTAGTTGAATTATTTTCTTGGAAAAATTCCCACAAAAATCATCATGATCCCACCCTTGGGAGTTTTTTTTAATTTTTTAAAAATGCCAAAATCTGCTCTAAAAACCGCAATTCTTAAAATTTCTCAATGAAAATCACATTAGAATACTTCAAATAATTCTACCAATCAATTAATATCATTAGTTGAATTATTTTCTTGGAAAAATTCCCACAAAAATCATCATGATCCCACCCTTGGGACTTTTTTTTTTAATTTTTTAAAAATGCCAAAATCTGCTCTAGAAACCGCAATTCTTAAAATTTCTCAATGAAAATCACATTAGAATACTTCAAATAATTCTATCAATCAATTAATATCATTAGTTGAATTTTTTTCTTGGAAAAATTCCCACCAAAAATCATCATGATCCCACCCTTGGGAGTTTTTTTTTTAATTTTTTAAAAATGCCAAAATCTGTTCTAGAAGCCGCAATTCTTAAAATTTCTCAATGAAAATCACATTAGAATACTTCAAATAATTCTACCAATCAATTAATATCATTAGTTGAATTTTTTTCTTGGAAAAATTCCCACCAAAACTCATCATGATCCCACCCTTGGGAGTTTTTTTTAATTTTTTAAAAATGCCAAAATCTGCTCTAGAAACCGCAATTCTTAAAATTTCTCAATGAAAATCACATTAGAATACTTCAAATAATTCTACCAATCAATTAATATCATTAGTTGAATTATTTTCTTGGAAAAATTCCCACAAAAATCATCAAGATCCCACCCTTGGGAGTTTTTTTTTTATTTTTAAAAATGCCAAAATCTGCTCTAGAAACCGCAATTCTTAAAATTTCTCAATGAAAATCACATTAGAATACTTCAAATAATTCTACCAATCAATTAATATCATTAGTTGAATTTTTTTCTTGGAAAAATTCCCACAAAAATCATCATGATCCCACCCTTGGGAGTTTTTTTTAATTTTTTAAAAATGCCAAAATTTGCTCTAGAAACCGCAATTCTTAAAATTTCTCAATGAAAATCACATTAGAATACTTCAAATAATTTTACCAATCAATTAATATCATTAGTTGAATTTTTTTCTTGGAAAAATTCCCACCAAAACTCATCATGATCCCACCCTTGGGAGTTTTTTAATTTTTTAAAAATGCCAAAATCTGCTCTAAAAACCGCAATTCTTAAAATTTCTCAATGAAAATCACATTAGAATACTTCAAATAATTCTATCAATCAATTAATATCATTAGTTGAATTATTTTCTTGGAAAAATTCCCACAAAAATCATCATGATCCCACCCTTGGGAGTTTTTTTTTTAATTTTTAAAAATGCCAAAATCTGCTCTAGAAACCGCAATTCTTAAAATTTCTCAATGAAAATCACATTAGAATACTTCAAATAAATCTACCAATCAATTAATATCATTAGTTGAATTTTTTTCTTGGAAAAATTCCCACCAAAAATCATCATGATCCCACCCTTGGGAGTTTTTTTTTTAATTTTTTAAAAATGCCAAAATCTGTTCTAGAAGCCGCAATTCTTAAAATTTCTCAATGAAAATCACATTAGAATACTTCAAATAATTCTACCAATCAATTAATATCATTAGTTGAATTTTTTTCTTGGAAAAATTCCCACCAAAACTCATCATGATCCCACCCTTGGGAGTTTTTTTTTTAATTTTTTAAAAATGCCAAAATCTGCTCTAGAAACCGCAATTCTTAAAATTTCTCAATGAAAATCACATTAGAATACTTCAAATAATTCTACCAATCAATTAATATCATTAGTTGAATTATTTTCTTGGAAAAATTCCCACAAAAATCATCATGATCCCACCCTTGGGAGTTTTTTTTTTAATTTTTAAAAATGCCAAAATCTGCTCTAGAAACCGCAATTCTTAAAATTTCTCAATGAAAATCACATTAGAATACTTCAAATAATTCTACCAATCAATTAATATCATTAGTTGAATTTTTTTCTTGGAAAAATTCCCACCAAAAATCATCATGATCCCACCCTTGGGAGTTTTTTTTAATTTTTTAAAAATGCCAAAATCTGCTCTAGAAACCGCAATTCTTAAAATTTCTCAATGAAAATCACATTAGAATACTTCAAATAATTCTACCAATCAATTAATATCATTAGTTGAATTTTTTTCTTGGAAAAATTCCCACAAAAATCATCATGATCCCACCCTTGGGATTTTTTTTTTAATTTTTTAAAAATGCCAAAATCTGCTCTAGAAACCGCAATTCTTAAAATTTCTCAATGAAAATCACATTAGAATACTTCAAATAATTCTACCAATCAATTAATATCATTAGTTGAATTATTTTCTTGGAAAAATTCCCACAAAAATCATCATGATCCCACCCTTGGGAGTTTTTTTTTTAATTTTTTAAAAATGCCAAAATCTGCTCTAGAAACCGCAATTCTTAAAATTTCTCAATGAAAATCACATTAGAATACTTCAAATAATTCTACCAATCAATTAATATCATTAGTTGAATTTTTTTCTTGGAAAAATTCCCACAAAAATCATCATGATCCCACCCTTGGGAGTTTTTTTTTTTAATTTTTTAAAAATGCCAAAATCTGCTCTAGAAACCGCAATTCTTAAAATTTCTCAATGAAAATCACATTAGAATACTTCAAATAATTCTACCAATCAATTAATATCATTAGTTGAATTATTTTCTTGGAAAAATTCCCACAAAAATCATCAAGATCCCACCCTTGGGAGTTTTTTTTTTTTATTTTTTAAAAATGCCAAAATCTGCTCTAGAAACCGCAATTCTTAAAATTTCTCAATGAAAATCACATTAGAATACTTCAAATAATTCTACCAATCAATTAATATCATTAGTTGAATTTTTTTCTTGGAAAAATTCCCACAAAAATCATCATGATCCCACCCTTGGGAGTTTTTTTTTAATTTTTTAAAAATGCCAAAATTTGCTCTAGAAACCGCAATTCTTAAAATTTCTCAATGAAAATCACATTAGAATACTTCAAATAATTTTACCAATCAATTAATATCATTAGTTGAATTTTTTTCTTGGAAAAATTCCCACCAAAACTCATCATGATCCCACCCTTGGGAGTTTTTTTTAATTTTTTAAAAATGCCAAAATCTGCTCTAGAAACCGCAATTCTTAAAATTTCTCAATGAAAATCACATTAGAATACTTCAAATAATTCTACCAATCAATTAATATCATTAGTTGAATTATTTTCTTGGAAAAATTCCCACTTGGAAAAATTCCCACCAAAAATCATCATGATCCCACCCTTGGGAGTTTTTTTTTAATTTTTTAAAAATGCCAAAATCTGCTCTAGAAACCGCAATTCTTAAAATTTCTCAATGAAAATCACATTAGAATACTTCAAATAATTCTACCAATCAATTAATATCATTAGTTGAATTTTTTTCTTGGAAAAATTCCCACAAAAATCATCATGATCCCACCCTTGGGAGTTTTTTTTAATTTTTTAAAAATGCCAAAATCTGCTCTAGAAACCGCAATTCTTAAAATTTCTCAATGAAAATCACATTAGAATACTTCAAATAATTCTACCAATCAATTAATATCATTAGTTGAATTTTTTTCTTGGAAAAATTCCCACCAAAACTCATCATGATCCCACCCTTGGGAGTTTTTTAATTTTTTAAAAATGCCAAAATCTGCTCTAGAAACCGCAATTCTTAAAATTTCTCAATGAAAATCACATTAGAATACTTCAAATAATTCTATCAATCAATTAATATCATTAGTTGAATTATTTTCTTGGAAAAATTCCCACAAAAATCATCATGATCCCACCCTTGGGAGTTTTTTTTTTAATTTTTAAAAATGCCAAAATCTGCTCTAGAAACCGCAATTCTTAAAATTTCTCAATGAAAATCACATTAGAATACTTCAAATAATTCTACCAATCAATTAATATCATTAGTTGAATTTTTTTCTTGGAAAAATTCCCACCAAAAATCATCATGATCCCACCCTTGGGAGTTTTTTTTTTAATTTTTTAAAAATGCCAAAATCTGTTCTAGAAGCCGCAATTCTTAAAATTTCTCAATGAAAATCACATTAGAATACTTCAAATAATTCTACCAATCAATTAATATCATTAGTTGAATTTTTTTCTTGGAAAAATTCCCACCAAAACTCATCATCATGATCCCACCCTTCACATTAGAGAATTATTTTCTTTTTTTTTAATTTTTTAAAAATGCCAAAATCTGCTCTAGAAACCGCAATTCTTAAAATTTCTCAATGAAAATCACATTAGAATACTTCAAATAATTCTACCAATCAATTAATATCATTAGTTGAATTTTTTTCTTGGAAAAATTCCCACCAAAACTCATCATGATCCCACCCTTGGGAGTTTTATCTGCTCTAGAAACCGCAATTCTTAAAATTTCTCAATGAAAATCACATTAGAATACTTCAAATAATTCTACCAATCAATTAATATCATTAGTTGAATTTTTTTTCTTGGAAAAATTCCCACAAAAATCATCATGATCCCACCCTTGGGAGTTTTTTTTTAATTTTTTAAAAATGCCAAAATTTGCTCTAGAAACCGCAATTCTTAAAATTTCTCAATGAAAATCACATTAGAATACTTCAAATAATTTTACCAATCAATTAATATCATTAGTTGAATTTTTTTCTTGGAAAAATTCCCACCAAAACTCATCATGATCCCACCCTTGGGAGTTTTATAATTTTTTAAAAATGCCAAAATCTGCTCTAAAAACCGCAATTCTTAAAATTTCTCAATGAAAATCACATTAGAATACTTCAAATAATTCTATCAATCAATTAATATCATTAGTTGAATTATTTTCTTGGAAAAATTCCCACAAAAATCATCATGATCCCACCCTTGGGAGTTTTTTTTTTAATTTTTAAAAATGCCAAAATCTGCTCTAGAAACCGCAATTCTTAAAATTTCTCAATGAAAATCACATTAGAATACTTCAAATAATTCTACCAATCAATTAATATCATTAGTTGAATTTTTTTCTTGGAAAAATTCCCACAAAAATCATCATGATCCCACCCTTAAGAGTTTTTTTTTAATTTTTTAAAAATGCCAAAATCTGCTCTAGAAACCGCAATTCTTAAAATTTCTCAATGAAAATCACATTAGAATACTTCAAATAATTCTACCAATCAATTAATATCATTAGTTGAATTATTTTCTTGGAAAAATTCCCACAAAAATCATCATGATCCCACCCTTGGGAGTTTTTTTTTTAATTTTTAAAAATGCCAAAATCTGCTCTAGAAACCGCAATTCTTAAAATTTCTCAATGAAAATCACATTAGAATACTTCAAATAATTCTACCAATCAATTAATATCATTAGTTGAATTTTTTTCTTGGAAAAATTCCCACCAAAACTCATCATGATCCCACCCTTGGGAGTTTTTTAATTTTTTAAAAATGCCGAAATCTGCTTTTAAAAACCGCAATTCTTAAAATTTCTCAATGAAAATCACATTAGAATACTTCAAATAATTCTATCAATAAATTAATATCATTAGTTGAATTATTTTCTTGGAAAAATTCCCACAAAAATCATCATGATCCCACCCTTGGGAGTTTTTTTTAATTTTTTAAAAATGCCAAAATCTGCTCTAGAAACCGCAATTCTTAAAATTTCTCAATGAAAATCACATTAGAATACTTCAAATAATTCTACCAATCAATTAATATCATTAGTTGAATTTTTTTCTTGGAAAAATTCCCACCAAAACTCATCATGATCCCACCCTTGGGAGTTTTTTAATTTTTTAAAAATGCCAAAATCTGCTCTAGAAACCGCAATTCTTAAAATTTCTCAATGAAAATCACATTAGAATACTTCAAATAATTCTATCAATCAATTAATATCATTAGTTGAATTTGTTTCTTGGAAAAATTCCCACCAAAAATCATCATGATCCCACCCTTGGGAGTTTTTTTTTAATTTTTTAAAAATGCCAAAATCTGCTCTAGAAACCGCAATTCTTAAAATTTATCAATGAAAATCACATTAGAATACTTCAAATAATTCTACCAATCAATTAATATCATTAGTTGAATTTTTTTCTTGGAAAAATTCCCACAAAAATCATCATGATCCCACCCTTGGGAGTTCTTTAATTTTTTAAAAATGCCAAAATCTGCTCTAGAAACCGCAATTCTTAAAATTTCTCAATGAAAATCACATTAGAATACTTCAAATAATTCTACCAATCAATTAATATCATTAGTTGAATTATTTTCTTGGAAAAATTCCCACAAAAATCATTAAGATCCCACCCTTGGGAGTTTTTTTTTTAATTTTTAAAAATGCCAAAATCTGCTCTAGAAACCGCAATTCTTAAAATTTCTCAATGAAAATCACATTAGAATACTTCAAATAATTCTACCAATCAATTAATATCATTAGTTGAATTTTTTTCTTGGAAAAATTCCCACCAAAAATCATCATGATCCCACCCTTGGGAGTTTTTTTTAATTTTTTAAAAATGCCAAAATTTGCTCTAGAAACCGCAATTCTTAAAATTTCTCAATGAAAATCACATTAGAATACTTAAAATAATTTTACCAATCAATTAATATCATTAGTTGAATTTTTTTCTTGGAAAAATTCCCACCAAAACTCATCATGATCCCACCCTTGGGAGTTTTTTAATTTTTTAAAAATGCCAAAATCTGCTCTAAAAACCGCAATTCTTAAAATTTCTCAATGAAAATCACATTAGAATACTTCAAATAATTCTATCAATCAATTAATATCATTAGTTGAATTATTTTCTTGGAAAAATTCCCACAAAAATCATCATGATCCCACCCTTGGGAGTTTTTTTTTTAATTTTTAAAAATGCCAAAATCTGCTCTAGAAACCGCAATTCTTAAAATTTCTCAATGAAAATCACATTAGAATACTTCAAATAATTCTACCAATCAATTAATATCATTAGTTGAATTTTTTTCTTGGAAAAATTCCCACCAAAAATCATCATGATCCCACCCTTGGGAGTTTTTTTTTTAATTTTTTAAAAATGCGAAAATCTGTTCTAGAAGCCGCTATTCTTAAAATTTCTCAATGAAAATCACATTACAATACTTCAAATAATTCTACCAATCAATTAATATCATTAGTTGAATTTTTTTCTTGGAAAAATTCCCACCAAAACTCATCATGATCCCACCCTTGGGAGTTTTTTTTAATTTTTTAAAAATGCCAAAATCTGCTCTAGAAACCGCAATTCTTAAAATTTCTCAATGAAAATCACATTAGAATACTTCAAATAATTCTACCAATCAATTAATATCATTAGTTGAATTATTTTCTTGGAAAAATTCCCACAAAAATCATCAAGATCCCACCCTTGGGAGTTTTTTTTTTTAATTTTTAAAAATGCCAAAATCTGCTCTAGAAACCGCAATTCTTAAAATTTCTCAATGAAAATCACATTAGAATACTTCAAATAATTCTACCAATCAATTAATATCATTAGTTGAATTTTTTTTCTTGGAAAAATTCCCACAAAAATCATCATGATCCCACCCTTGGGAGTTTTTTTTTAATTTTTTAAAAATGCCAAAATTTGCTCTAGAAACCGCAATTCTTAAAATTTCTCAATGAAAATCACATTAGAATACTTCAAATAATTTTACCAATCAATTAATATCATCATTAATGCGCTTAACGCCACAAGCTTCTGTAGCCGAGGCCAAAATGGCTGTTTGGAAGCAGGCCCATTCAGCCTCTATGTCAGAAGGAGACTGTGGAATTTGTTCAAACCTTTCCTGTATGCCCTTCACAAATTTTTCCTCAACGTCTTTCTTCTTGAGACTCTCCCACCTAATGCATTTAAGCACTTTGCTCTTACCCTTAGGTAGAGCGGGAGGATCTTCGTTGAGGTTAATTTTTGCAAAGAGCAGGTGGTGATCAGTTGACAGTTCAGCACTGTTAAAAACTCGAACGTCTTGGACAATTCTTCTATCAACACCGGGAACCAGGACAAAGTCAATTATTGACTTAAGTCCTCGTTTTGTGTCTTCCCAGGTGTATTTATGAATCTCCTTGTGCTGGAAAAAGGTATTCATGATCGAATAACCTTTGATTGCGCAGAAATCCAGCAACATTTTACCGTTCGGGTTCTCACTCTTATCCCCGTTCTTCCCAATCACACCCCTCCATGTCTCAGAGTCAACACCAACATGGGCATTGAAATCCCCAAACAACACAACTGAATCCGCTTCAGAAGATGCCTTATTCAGGACTTCCTCCACTTCATCTAGGAAAGCTGGGTACTCTGACGATGCGTTCGGTGCGTACACCTGCAACACCGCCAGGGAAGATCTCTCAAGTTTGATCTTGATACCCATCACTCTCCCACTGTGTGTCCAGACACGGTCATCTTGGTGGGGAACACCGGGAGTAAAAGAAGCCGTTGGAGAGAAAAAGAAGGCTTACAAGTTGTACATACAACGTAAGGATTCTGATTCTCGTGATCGTTATGTTGAGGCGCGAAAGGCTGCAAAGCTCGCAGTTAAAGCCGCTAGAGAGGAGGCGTGGAAAAAGTTCGGTGAAAAGCTGGAGCTTGACTATAGGTCGGCAAACAAAACTTTCTGGCAAACAGTCCGAAGACTCCGAGGGAAGAAGAGCAATTCCATCCAAGGAGTAACATCCAAGGAAGGGAATCTTCTGACCAAAGAGGAAGAGGTTTTAAATTGCTGGAAAGAGTACTTCTCAGAATTGCTCAATCCTCAGCAAGGCACGGATGATGACGTACCCAGGAGTAAAGGCAGGGAGGAAAGTAGTCCTTCAGAGAGTGAAGTCCTGTATGCGATTAGTAAATTGAAGGATGGAAAAGCTGCAGGAATTGACGAAATACGTCCCGAAATGCTAAAACTCATGGGTATAGCGGGTGTCAATTGGCTCACGCGTGTCTTTAAGGTGGCTTGGCAAAGTGGGAGAGCACCAAAGGACTGGCAAGTTGGGGTCATTGTACCCATATTCAAGAAGGGAAACAAGAAAGATTGCTCCAATTATAGGGGAATTTCCCTTCTGAGTTTGCCCGGCAAAGTGTATGCCAAAATCCTTGAGAGAAGATGTCGAGAAATAGTCGAACCCAGACTGGGTGAGGAACAATGCGGTTTCAGACCTGGTAGAAGCACCACGGATCAGCTTTTTACCCTGAGGATGATTGTCGAAAAGGCTTGGGAGTATGCAATTCCACTCTATGCTTGTTTCATAGATTTGGAAAAAGCATATGACCGAGTACCGAGAGAACAACTTTGGGATGTACTGCACGAGTACGGACTGGATGAAGAATTGGTAGGAGCCATTCAGTCATTGTACAGAGACTGTAGTAGCTGTGTTCGTGTAAACGGATCCAAATCGGAAGGTTTTCAAGTGAGTGTTGGACTGCGCCAAGGGTGTGTTCTATCACCATTGTTGTTCATAATATACATGGACAAGATTATGGAACGCAGTCGGGGGCGGAATGCGATTCGTATTGGGGATTTCAGGGTGAGCCATCTCCTCTATGCAGATGATTTGGTTCTTTTTGGATCTTCCGAAGAAGAGCTTCAGCGCACACTTGACCGATTTGTAAATGTTTGTGCCGAAACAGGTATGAAGGTGAACGTGGGTAAGTCGGAAGTAATGGTGATTTCCCGACAATCTGTGAAATGCACTCTACATGTTAGTGGAGACTCATTGACACAGGTAGAGAAGTTCAAGTATCTCGGGGTGTTATTCACGAGTGATGGTAGGATGGAGGCAGAACTCTCGTCGCGAATCGGTCAGGCTTCTGCAGTAATGAGGGAGCTTGGCAGAAGCGTGTTGAGGAAGGTCGAGCTTAGTCGATCGGCTAAATTATCGGTTTTCAAAGCTGTGTTCATTCCTATTCTCACCTATGGTCATGAGATTTGGGTAATGACCGAAAGGGTAAGATCGCGAGTACAAGCTGCCGAGATGAGGTACCTTCGAGCGGTAAAGGGAATCACTCGTAGAGATCGAGTGAGGAATGTGGCCGTTCGTGAGGAACTAAGAATCGAGGAGCTGCTTCTTCGGGTTGAGAGATCACAACTTCGATGGTATGGACATGTTCAACGCATGAATGAAGAAAGATTCCCCAGAAAAGCTATGCAAGCCATTGTGAGGAGACCTCGGCCTCGAGGCAGACCTAGGACAAGGTGGCTGAATCAAATTCAGAATCTTGCCTTGGAACGCCTCGGGATCGAACCCGAACATCTTCCTGAAGTGGCGGAGGACCGACAGGCGTGGGCTGCTAGATTGGATGTCATGGGCCCGCGACCCCAATAGGGATAAGCGGTTGAAAATGAATGAATGAATTAATATCATTAGTTGAATTTTTTTCTTGGAAAAATTCCCACCAAAACTCATCATGATCCCACCCTTGGGAGTTTTTTAATTTTTTAAAAATGCCAAAATCTGCTCTAAAAACCGCAATTCTTAAAATTTCTCAATGAAAATCACATTAGAATACTTCAAATAATTCTATCAATCAATTAATATCATTAGTTGAATTATTTTCTTGGAAAAATTCCCACAAAAATCATCATGATCCCACCCTTGGGAGTTTTTTTTTTAATTTTTAAAAATGCCAAAATCTGCTCTAGAAACCGCAATTCTTAAAATTTCTCAATGAAAATCACATTAGAATACTTCAAATAATTCTACCAATCAATTAATATCATTAGTTGAATTTTTTTCTTGGAAAAATTCCCACAAAAATCATCATGATCCCACCCTTAAGAGTTTTTTTTTAATTTTTTAAAAATGCCAAAATCTGCTCTAGAAACCGCAATTCTTAAAATTTCTCAATGAAAATCACATTAGAATACTTCAAATAATTTTACCAATCAATTAATATCATTAGTTGAATTTTTTTTCTTGGAAAAATTCCCACCAAAACTCATCATGATCCCACCCTTGGGAGTTTTTTAATTTTTTAAAAATGCCAAAATCTGCTTTTAAAAACCGCAATTCTTAAAATTTCTCAATGAAAATCACATTAGAATACTTCAAATAATTCTATCAATCAATTAATATCATTAGTTGAATTATTTTCTTGGAAAAATTCCCACAAAAATCATCATGATCCCACCCTTGGGAGTTTTTTTTAATTTTTTAAAAATGCCAAAATCTGCTCTAGAAACCGCAATTCTTAAAATTTCTCAATGAAAATCACATTAAAATACTTCAAATAATTCTACCAATCAATTAATATCATTAGTTGAATTTTTTTCTTGGAAAAATTCCCACCAAAACTCATCATGATCCCACCCTTGGGAGTTTTTTTTTTAATTTTTTAAAAATGCCAAAATCTGCTCTAAAAACCGCAATTCTTAAAATTTCTCAATGAAAATCACATTAGAATACTTCAAATAATTCTATCAATCAATTAATATCATTAGTTGAATTTTTTTCTTGGAAAAATTCCCACCAAAAATCATCATGATCCCACCCTTGGGAGTTTTTTTTTAATTTTTTAAAAATGCCAAAATCTGCTCTAGAAACCGCAATTCTTAAAATTTCTCAATGAAAATCACATTAGAATACTTCAAATAATTCTATCAATCAATTAATATCATAAGTTAAATTATTTTCTTGGAAAAATTCCCACAAAAATCATCATGATCCCACCCTTGGGAGTTTTTTTTTTAATTTTTAAAAATGCCAAAATCTGCTCTAGAAACCGCAATTCTTAAAATTTCTCAATGAAAATCACATTAGAATACTTCAAATAATTCTACCAATCAATTAATATCATTAGTTGAATTTTTTTCTTGGAAAAATTCCCACAAAAATCATCATGATCCCACCCTTAAGAGTTTTTTTTTTAATTTTTTAAAAATGCCAAAATCTGCTCTAGAAACCGCAATTCTTAAAATTTCTCAATGAAAATCACATTAGAATACTTCAAATAATTTTACCAATCAATTAATATCATTAGTTGAATTTTTTTCTTGGAAAAATTCCCACCAAAACTCATCATGATCCCACCCTTGGGAGTTTTTTAATTTTTTAAAAATGCCAAAATCTGCTTTTAAAAACCGCAATTCTTAAAATTTCTCAATGAAAATCACATTAGAATACTTCAAATAATTCTATCAATCAATTAATATCATTAGTTGAATTATTTTCTTGGAAAAATTCCCACAAAAATCATCATGATCCCACCCTTGGGAGTTTTTTTTTTAATTTTTAAAAATGCCAAAATCTGCTCTAGAAACCGCAATTCTTAAAATTTCTCAATGAAAATCACATTAGAATACTTCAAATAATTCTACCAATCAATTAATATCATTAGTTGAATTTTTTTCTTGGAAAAATTCCCACCAAAAATCATCATGATCCCACCCTTGGGAGTTTTTTTTTTAATTTTTTAAAAATGCCAAAATCTGCTCTAGAAACCGCAATTCTTAAAATTTATCAATGAAAATCACATTAGAATACTTCAAATAATTCTACCAATCAATTAATATCATTAGTTGAATTTTTTTCTTGGAAAAATTCCCACAAAACTCATCATGATCCCACCCTTGGGAGTTTTTTAATTTTTTAAAAATGCCAAAATCTGCTTTTAAAAACCGCAATTCTTAAAATTTCTCAATGAAAATCACATTAGAATACTTCAAATAATTCTACCAATCAATTAATATCATTAGTTGAATTTTTTTCTTGGAAAAATTCCCACCAAAACTCATCATGATCCCACCCTTGGGAGTTTTTTTTAATTTTTTAAAAATGCCAAAATCTGCTCTAGAAACCGCAATTCTTAAAATTTCTCAATGAAAATCACATTAGAATACTTCAAATAATTCTACCAATCAATTAATATCATTAGTTGAATTATTTTCTTGGAAAAATTCCCACAAAAATCATTAAGATCCCACCCTTGGGAGTTTTTTTTTAATTTTTAAAAATGCCAAAATCTGCTCTAGAAACCGCAATTCTTAAAATTTCTCAATGAAAATCACATTAGAATACTTCAAATAATTCTACCAATCAATTAATATCATTAGTTGAATTTTTTTCTTGGAAAAATTCCCACAAAAATCATCATGATCCCACCCTTGGGAGTTTTTTTTAATTTTTTAAAAATGCCAAAATTTGCTCTAGAAACCGCAATTCTTAAAATTTCTCAATGAAAATCACATTAGAATACTTCAAATAATTTTACCAATCAATTAATATCATTAGTTGAATTTTTTTCTTGGAAAAATTCCCACCAAAACTCATCATGATCCCACCCTTGGGAGTTTTTTAATTTTTTAAAAATGCCAAAATCTGCTCTAAAAACCGCAATTCTTAAAATTTCTCAATGAAAATCACATTAGAATACTTCAAATAATTCTATCAATCAATTAATATCATTAGTTGAATTATTTTCTTGGAAAAATTCCCACAAAAATCATCATGATCCCACCCTTGGGAGTTTTTTTTTTAATTTTTAAAAATGCCAAAATCTGCTCTAGAAACCGCAATTCTTAAAATTTCTCAATGAAAATCACATTAGAATACTTCAAATAATTCTACCAATCAATTAATATCATTAGTTGAATTTTTTTCTTGGAAAAATTCCCACCAAAAATCATCATGATCCCACCCTTGGGAGTTTTTTTTTTAATTTTTTAAAAATGCCAAAATCTGTTCTAGAAGCCGCAATTCTTAAAATTTCTCAATGAAAATCACATTAGAATACTTCAAATAATTCTACCAATCAATTAATATCATTAGTTGAATTTTTTTCTTGGAAAAATTCCCACCAAAACTCATCATGATCCCACCCTTGGGAGTTTTTTTTAATTTTTTAAAAATGCCAAAATCTGCTCTAGAAACCGCAATTCTTAAAATTTCTCAATGAAAATCACATTAGAATACTTCAAATAATTCTACCAATCAATTAATATCATTAGTTGAATTATTTTCTTGGAAAAATTCCCACCAAAATCATCAAGATCCCACCCTTGGGAGTTTTTTTTTTAATTTTTAAAAATGCCAAAATCTGCTCTAGAAACCGCAATTCTTAAAATTTCTCAATGAAAATCACATTAGAATACTTCAAATAATTCTACCAATCAATTAATATCATTAGTTGAATTTTTTTTCTTGGAAAAATTCCCACAAAAATCATCATGATCCCACCCTTGGGAGTTTTTTTTTTAATTTTTTAAAAATGCCAAAATTTGCTCTAGAAACCGCAATTCTTAAAATTTCTCAATGAAAATCAAATTAGAATACTTCAAATAATTTTACCAATCAATTAATATCATTAGTTGAATTTTTTTCTTGGAAAAATTCCCACCAAAACTCATCATGATCCCACCCTTGGGAGTTTTTTAATTTTTTAAAAATGCCAAAATCTGCTCTAAAAACCGCAATTCTTAAAATTTCTCAATGAAAATCACATTAGAATACTTCAAATCATTCTATCAATCAATTAATATCATTAGTTGAATTATTTTCTTGGAAAAATTCCCACAAAAATCATCATGATCCCACCCTTGGGAGTTTTTTTTTTAATTTTTAAAAATGCCAAAATCTGCTCTAGAAACCGCAATTCTTAAAATTTCTCAATGAAAATCACATTAGAATACTTCAAATAATTCTACCAATCAATTAATATCATTAGTTGAATTTTTTTCTTGGAAAAATTCCCACAAAAATCATCATGATCCCACCCTTGGGAGTTTTTTTTTTAATTTTTTAAAAATGCCAAAATCTGCTCTAGAAACCGCAATTCTTAAAATTTCTCAATGAAAATCACATTAGAATACTTCAAATAATTCTATCAATCAATTAATATCATTAGTTGAATTTGTTTCTTGGAAAAATTCCCACCAAAAATCATCATGATCCCACCCTTGGGAGTTTTTTTTTAATTTTTTAAAAATGCCAAAATCTGCTCTAGAAACCGCAATTCTTAAAATTTCTCAATGAAAATCACATTAGAATACTTCAGATAATTCTACCAATCAATTAATATCATTAGTTGAATTTTTTTCTTGGAAAAATTCCCACAAAAATCATCATGATCCCACCCTTGGGAGTTTTTTAATTTTTTAAAAATGCCAAAATCTGCTCTAGAAACCGCAATTCTTAAAATTTCTCAATGAAAATCACATTAGAATACTTCAAATAATTCTACCAATCAATTAATATCATTAGTTGAATTTTTTTCTTGGAAAAATTCCCACCAAAACTCATCATGATCCCACCCTTGGGAGGTTTTTTTTAATTTTTTAAAAATGCCAAAATCTGCTCTAGAAACCGCAATTCTTAAAATTTCTCAATGAAAATCACATTAGAATACTTCAAATAATTCTACCAATCAATTAATATCATTAGTTGAATTATTTTCTTGGAAAAATTCCCACAAAAATCATTAAGATCCCACCCTTGGGAGTTTTTTTTTAATTTTTAAAAATGCCAAAATCTTCTCTAGAAACCGCAATTCTTAAAATTTCTCAATGAAAATCACATTAGAATACTTCAAATAATTCTACCAATCAATTAATATCATTAGTTGAATTTTTTTCTTGGAAAAATTCCCACAAAAATCATCATGATCCCACAATTGGGAGTTTTTTTTAATTTTTTAAAAATGCCAAAATTTGCTCTAGAAACCGCAATTCTTAAAATTTCTCAATGAAAATCACATTAGAATACTTCAAATAATTCTACCAATCAATTAATATCATTAGTTGAATTTTTTTCTTGGAAAAATTCCCACCAAAACTCATCATGATCCCACCCTTGGGAGTTTTTTAATTTTTTAAAAATGCCAAAATCTGCTCTAAAAACCGCAATTCTTAAAATTTCTCAATGAAAATCACATTAGAATACTTCAAATAATTCTATCAATCAATTAATATCATTAGTTGAATTATTTTCTTGGAAAAATTCCCACAAAAATCATCATGATCCCACCCTTGGGAGTTTTTTTTTAATTTTTTAAAAATGCCAAAATCTGCTCTAGAAACCGCAATTCTTAAAATTTATCAATGAAAATCACATTAGAATACTTCAAATAAATCTACCAATCAATTAATATCATTAGTTGAATTTTTTTCTTGGAAAAATTCCCACAAAAATCATCATGATCCCACCCTTGGGAGTTTTTTAATTTTTTAAAAATGCCAAAATCTGCTCTAGAAACCGCAATTCTTAAAATTTCTCAATGAAAATCACATTAGAATACTTCAAATAATTCTACCAATCAATTAATATCATTAGTTGAATTATTTTCTTGGAAAAATTCCCACAAAAATCATCATGATCCCACCCTTGGGAGTTTTTTTTTAATTTTTTAAAAATGCCAAAATCTGCTCTAGAAACCGCAATTCTTATAATTTCTCAATGAAAATCACATTAGAATACTTCAAATAATTCTACCAATCAATTAATATCATTAGTTGAATTTTTTTCTTGGAAAAATTCCCACCAAAAATCATCATGATCCCACCCTTGGGAGTTTTTTTTTTAATTTTTTAAAAATGCCAAAATCTGTTCTAGAAGCCGCAATTCTTAAAATTTCTCAATGAAAATCACATTAGAATACTTCAAATAATTCTACCAATCAATTAATATCATTAGTTGAATTTTTTTCTTGGAAAAATTCCCACCAAAACTCATCATGATCCCACCCTTGGGAGTTTTTTTTAATTTTTTAAAAATGCCAAAATCTGCTCTAGAAACCGCAATTCTTAAAATTTCTCAATGAAAATCACATTAGAATACTTCAAATAATTCTACCAATCAATTAATATCATTAGTTGAATTATTTTCTTGGAAAAATTCCCACAAAAATCATCAAGATCCCACCCTTGGGAGTTTTTTTTTTAATTTTTAAAAATGCCAAAATCTGCTCTAGAAACCGCAATTCTTAAAATTTCTCAATGAAAATCACATTAGAATACTTCAAATAATTCTACCAATCAATTAATATCATTAGTTGATTTTTTTTTCTTGGAAAAATTCCCACAAAAATCATCATGATCCCACCCTTGGGAGTTTTTTTTTTTAATTTTTTAAAAATGCCAAAATTTGCTCTAGAAACCGCAATTCTTAAAATTTCTCAATGAAAATCACATTAGAATACTTCAAATAATTTTACCAATCAATTAATATCATTAGTTGAATTTTTTTCTTGGAAAAATTCCCACCAAAACTCATCATGATCCCACCCTTGGGAGTTTTTTAATTTTTTAAAAATGCCAAAATCTGCTCTAAAAACCGCAATTCTTAAAATTTCTCAATGAAAATCACATTAGAATACTTCAAATAATTCTATCAATCAATTAATATCATTAGTTGAATTATTTTCTTGGAAAAATTCCCACAAAAATCATCATGATCCCACCCTTGGGAGTTTTTTTTTTTTTAATTTTTAAAAATGCCAAAATCTGCTCTAGAAACCGCAATTCTTAAAATTTCTCAATGAAAATCACATTAGAATACTTCAAATAATTCTACCAATCAATTAATATCATTAGTTGAATTATTTTCTTGGAAAAATTCCCACAAAAATCATCATGATCCCACCCTTGGGAGTTTTTTTTTTTAATTTTTTAAAAATGCCAAAATCTGCTCTAGAAACCGCAATTCTTAAAATTTCTCAATGAAAATCACATTAGAATACTTCAAATAATTTTACCAATCAATTAATATCATTAGTTAAATTTTTTTCTTGGAAAAATTCCCACCAAAACTCATCATGATCCCACCCTTGGGAGTTTTTTAATTTTTTAAAAATGCCAAAATCTGCTTTTAAAAACCGCAATTCTTAAAATTTCTCAATGAAAATCACATTAGAATACTTCAAATAATTCTATCAATCAATTAATATCATTAGTTGAATTATTTTCTTGGAAAAATTCCCACAAAAATCATCATGATCCCACCCTTGGGAGTTTTTTTTTAATTTTTTAAAAATGCCAAAATCTGCTCTAGAAACCGCAATTCTTAAAATTTCTCAATGAAAATCACATTAGAATACTTCAAATAATTCTACCAATCAATTAATATCATTAGTTGAATTTTTTTCTTGGAAAAATTCCCACCAAAACTCATCATGATCCCACCCTTGGAAGTTTTTTTTTTAATTTTTTAAAAATGCCAAAATCTGCTCTAGAAACCGCAATTCTTAAAATTTCTCAATGAAAATCACATTAGAATACTTCAAATAATTCTATCAATCAATTAATATCATTAGTTGAATTTGTTTCTTGGAAAAATTCCCACCAAAAATCATCATGATCCCACCCTTGGGAGTTTTTTTTTAATTTTGTTAAAAATGCCAAAATCTGCTCTAGAAACCGCAATTCTTAAAATTTCTCAATGAAAATCACATTAGAATACTTCAAATAATTCTACCAATCAATTAATATCATTAGTTGAATTTTTTTCTTGGAAAAATTCCCACAAAAATCATCATGATCCCACCCTTGGGAGTTTTTTAATTTTTTAAAAATGCCAAAATTTGCTCTAGAAACCGCAATTCTTAAAATTTCTCAATGAAAATCACATTAGAATACTTCAAATAATTCTACCAATCAATCGATTAATATCATTAGTTGAATTTTTTTCTTGGAAAAATTCCCACAAAAATCATCATGATCCCACCCTTGGGAGTTTTTTTTTTTAATTTTTAAAAATGCCAAAATCTGCTCTAGAAACCGCAATTCTTAAAATTTCTCAATGGAAATCACATTAGAATACTTCAAATAATTCTACCAATCAATTAGTATCATTAGTTGAATTTTTTTCTTGGAAAAATTCCCACAAAAATCATCATGATCCCACCCTTGGGAGTTTTTTTTAATTTTTTAAAAATGCCAAAATCTGCTCTAGAAACCGCAATTCTTAAAATTTCTCAATGAAAATCACATTAGAATACTTCAAATAATTTTACCAATCAATTAATATCATTAGTTGATTTTTTTTCTTGGAAAAATTCCCACCAAAACTCATCATGATCCCACCCTTGGGAGTTTTTTAATTTTTTAAAAATGCCAAAATCTGCTCTAAAAACCGAATTCTTAAAATTTCTCAATGAAAATCACATTAGAATACTTCAAATAATTCTATCAATCAATTAATATCATTAGTTGAATTATTTTCTTGGAAAAATTCCCACAAAAATCATCATGATCCCACCCTTGGGAGTTTTTTTTAATTTTTTAAAAATGCCAAAATCTGCTCTAGAAACCGCAATTCTTAAAATTTCTCAATGAAAATCACATTAGAATACTTCAAATAATTCTACCAATCAATTAATATCATTAGTTGAATTATTTTCTTGGAAAAATTCCCACAAAAATCATCATGATCCCACCCTTGGGAGTTTTTTTTTTAATTTTTTAAAAATGCCAAAATCTGCTCTAGAAACCGCAATTCTTAAAATTTCTCAATGAAAATCACATTAGAATACTTCAAATAATTCTATCAATCAATTAATATCATTAGTTGAATTTGTTTCTTGGAAAAATTCCCACCAAAAATCATCATGATCCCACCCTTGGGAGTTTTTTTTTAATTTTTTAAAAATGCCAAAATCTGCTCTAGAAACCGCAATTCTTAAAATTTATCAATGAAAATCACATTAGAATACTTCAAATAATTCTACCAATCAATTAATATCATTAGTTGAATTTTTTTCTTGGAAAAATTCCCACAAAAATCATCATGATCCCACCCTTGGGAGTTTTTTTTAATTTTTTAAAAATGCCAAAATCTGCTCTAGAAACCGCAATTCTTAAAATTTCTCAATGAAAATCACATTAGAATACTTCAAATAATTTTACCAATCAATTAATATCATTAGTTGAATTTTTTTCTTGGAAAAATTCCCACCAAAACTCATCATGATCCCACCCTTGGGAGTTTTTTAATTTTTTAAAAATGCCAAAATCTGCTCTAAAAACCGCAATTCTTAAAATTTCTCAATGAAAATCACATTAGAATACTTCAAATAATTCTATCAATCAATTAATATCATTAGTTGAATTATTTTCTTGGAAAAATTCCCACAAAAATCATCATGATCCCACCCTTGGGAGTTTTTCATCATGATCCCACCCTTGGGATTTTTTAAAAATGCCAAAATCTGCTCTAGAAACCGCAATTCTTAAAATTTCTCAATGAAAATCACATTAGAATACTTCAAATAATTCTATCAATCAATTAATATCATTAGTTGAATTTGTTTCTTGGAAAAATTCCCACCAAAAATCATCATGATCCCACCCTTGGGAGTTTTTTTTTAATTTTTTAAAAATGCCAAAATCTGCTCTAGAAACCGCAATTCTTAAAATTTCTCAATGAAAATCACATTAGAATACTTCAAATAATTCTACCAATCAATTAATATCATTAGTTGAATTTTTTTCTTGGAAAAATTCCCACAAAAATCATCATGATCCCACCCTTGGGAGTTTTTTAATTTTTTAAAAATGCCAAAATCTGCTCTAAAAACCGCAATACTTAAAATTTCTCAATGAAAATCACATTAGAATACTTCAAATAATTCTATCAATCAATTAATATCATTAGTTGAATTATTTTCTTGGAAAAATTCCCACAAAAATCATCATGATCCCACCCTTGGGAGTTTTTTTTAATTTTTTAAAAATGCCAAAATCTGCTCTAGAAACCGCAATTCTTAAAATTTCTCAATGAAAATCACATTAGAATACTTCAAATAATTCTACCAATCAATTAATATCATTAGTTGAATTTTTTTCTTGGAAAAATTCCCACCAAAACTCATCATGATCCCACCCTTGGGAGTTTTTTTTTTTTAATTTTTTAAAAATGCCAAAATCTGCTCTAGAAACCGCAATTCTTAAAATTTCTCAATGAAAATCACATTAGAATACTTCAAATAATTCTACCAATCAATTAATATCATTAGTTGAATTATTTTCTTGGAAAAATTCCCACCAAAAATCATCACGACCCCACCCTTGGAAGGTTTTTTTTTAATTTTTTTAAAAATGCCAAAATCTGCTCTAGAAACCGCAATTCTTAAAATTTCTCAATGAAAATCACATTAGAATACTTCAAATAATTCTACCAATCAATTAATATCATTAGTTGAATTTTTTTCTTGGAAAAATTCCCACCAAAACTCATCATGATCCCACCCTTGGGAGTTTTTTTTTAATTTTTTAAAAATGCCAAAATCTGCTCTAAAAACCGCAATTCTTAAAATTTCTCAATGAAAATCACATTAGAATACTTCAAATAATTCTACCAATCAATTAATATCATTAGTTGAATTATTTTCTTGGAAAAATTCCCACAAAAATCATCATGATCCCACCCTTGGGAGTTTTTTTTTAAATTTTTTAAAAATGCCAAAATCTGCTCTAGAAACCGCAATTCTTAAAATTTCTCAATGAAAATCACATTAGAATACTTCAAATAATTCTACCAATCAATTAATATCATTAGTTGAATTTTTTTCTTGGAAAAATTCCCACCAAAAATCATCATGATCCCACCCTTGGGAGTTTTTTTTTAATTTTTTAAAAATGCCAAAATCTGTTCTAGAAGCCGCAATTCTTAAAATTTCTCAATGAAAATCACATTAGAATACTTCAAATAATTTTACCAATCAATTAATATCATTAGTTGAATTTTTTTCTTGGAAAAATTCCCACCAAAACTCATCATGATCCCACCCTTGGGAGTTTTTTAATTTTTTAAAAATGCCAAAATCTGCTCTAAAAACCGCAATTCTTAAAATTTCTCAATGAAAATCACATTAGAATACTTCAAATAATTCTATCAATCAATTAATATCATTAGTTGAATTATTTTCTTGGAAAAATTCCCACAAAAATCATCATGATCCCACCCTTGGGAGTTTTTTTTTAATTTTTAAAAATGCCAAAATCTGCTCTAGAAACCGCAATTCTTAAAATTTCTCAATGAAAATCACATTAGAATACTTCAAATAATTCTACCAATCAATTAATATCATTAGTTGAATTTTTTTCTTGGAAAAATTCCCACAAAAATCATCATGATCCCACCCTTAAGAGTTTTTTTTAATTTTTTAAAAATGCCAAAATCTGCTCTAGAAACCGCAATTCTTAAAATTTCTCAATGAAAATCACATTAGAATACTTCAAATAATTCTATCAATCAATTAATATCATTAGTTGAATTTGTTTCTTGGAAAAATTCCCACCAAAAATCATCATGATCCCACCCTTGGGAGTTTTTTTTTAATTTTTTAAAAATGCCAAAATCTGCTCTAGAAACCGCAATTCTTAAAATTTCTCAATGAAAATCACATTAGAATACTTCAAATAATTCTACCAATCAATTAATATCATTAGTTGAATTTTTTTCTTGGAAAAATTCCCACAAAAATCATCATGATCCCACCCTTGGGAGTTTTTTAATTTTTTAAAAATGCCAAAATCTGCTCTAAAAACCGCAATACTTAAAATTTCTCAATGAAAATCACATTAGAATACTTCAAATAATTCTATCAATCAATTAATATCATTAGTTGAATTATTTTCTTGGAAAAATTCCCACAAAAATCATCATGATCCCACCCTTGGGAGTTTTTTTTAATTTTTTAAAAATGCCAAAATCTGCTCTAGAAACCGCAATTCTTAAAATTTCTCAATGAAAATCACATTAGAATACTTCAAATAATTCTACCAATCAATTAATATCATTAGTTGAATTTTTTTCTTGGAAAAATTCCCACCAAAACTCATCATGATCCCACCCTTTGGAGTTTTTTAATTTTTTAAAAATGCCAAAATCTGCTCTAGAAACCGCAATTCTTAAAATTTCTCAATGAAAATCACATTAGAATACTTCAAATAATTTTACCAATCAATTAATATCATTAGTTAAATTTTTTTCTTGGAAAAATTCCCACAAAAATCATCATGATCCCACCCTTGGGAGTTTTTTTTAATTTTTTAAAAATGCCAAAATCTGCTCTAGAAACCGCAATTCTTAAAATTTATCAATGAAAATCACATTAGAATACTTCAAATAATTCTACCAATCAATTAATATCATTAGTTGAATTTTTTTGTTGGAAAAATTCCCACAAAAATCATCATGATCCCACCCTTGGGAGTTTTTTTTAATTTTTTAAAAATGCCAAAATCTGCTCTAGAAACCGCAATTCTTAAAATTTCTCAATGAAAATCACATTAGAATACTTCAAATAATTTTACCAATCAATTAATATCATTAGTTGAATTTTTTTCTTGGAAAAATTCCCACCAAAACTCATCATGATCCCACCCTTGGGAGTTTTTTTTTAATTTTTAAAAATGCCAAAATCTGCTCTAGAAACCGCAATTCTTAAAATTTCTCAATGAAAATCACATTAGAATACTTCAAATAATTCTACCAATCAATTAATATCATTAGTTGAATTTTTTTCTTGGAAAAATTCCCACCAAAACTCATCATGATCCCACCCTTGGGAGTTTTTTAATTTTTTAAAAATGCCAAAATCTGCTCTAAAAACCGCAATTCTTAAAATTTCTCAATGAAAATCACATTAGAATACTTCAAATAATTCTATCAATCAATTAATATCATTAGTTGAATTTTTTTCTTGGAAAAATTCCCACAAAAATCATCATGATCCCACCCTTGGGAGTTCTTTTTTTTAATTTTTAAAAATGCCAAAATCTGCTCTAGAAACCGCAATTCTTAAAATTTCTCAATGAAAATCACATTAGAATACTTCAAATAATTCTACCAATCAATTAATATCATTAGTTGAATTTTTTTCTTGGAAAAATTCCCACAAAAATCATCATGATCCCACCCTTGGGAGTTAATTTTTTAAAAATGCCAAAATCTGCTCTAGAAACCGCAATTCTTAAAATTTCTCAATGAAAATCACATTAGAATACT
This sequence comes from Phlebotomus papatasi, assembly GCF_024763615.1. NCBI lineage: Eukaryota > Metazoa > Arthropoda > Insecta > Diptera > Psychodidae > Phlebotomus > Phlebotomus papatasi. The sequence goes on from NW_026604428.1 coordinate 225,598, forward strand.
TCAAATAATTTTACCAATCAATTAATATCATTAGTTGAATTTTTTTCTTGGAAAAATTCCCACGAAAACTCATCATGATCCCACCCTTGGGAGTTTTTTAATTTTTTAAAAATGCCAAAATCTGCTCTAAAAACCGCAATTCTTAAAATTTCTCAGTGAAAATCACTTTAGAATACTTCAAATAATTCTACCAATCAATTAATATCATTAGTTGAATTATTTTCTTGGAAAAATTCCCACAAAAATCATCATGATCCCACCCTTGGGAGTTTTTTTTAATTTTTTAAAAATGCCAAAATCTGCTCTAGAAACCGCAATTCTTAAAATTTCTCAATGAAAATCACATTAGAATACTTCAAATAATTTTACCAATCAATTAATATCATTAGTTGAATTTTTTTCTTGGACAAATTCCCACCAAAACTCATCATGATCCCACCCTTGGGAGTTTTTTAATTTTTTAAAAATGCCAAAATCTGCTCTAAAAACCGCAATTCTTAAAATTTCTCAATGAAAATCACATTAGAATACTTCAAATAATTCTACCAATCAATTAATATCATTAGTTGAATTTTTTTCTTGGAAAAATTCCCACCAAAACTCATCATGATCCCACCCTTGGGAGTTTTTTTTTAATTTTTTAAAAATGCCAAAATCTGCTCTAGAAGCCGCAATTCTTAAAATTTCTCAATGAAAATCACATTAGAATACTTCAAATAATTCTACCAATCAATTAATATCATTAGTTGAATTTTTTTCTTGGAAAAATTCCCACCAAAACTCATCATGATCCCACCCTTGGGAGTTTTTTTTTAATTTTTTATAAAAGCCAAAATCTGCTCTAGAAACCGCAATTCTTAAAATTTCTCAATGAAAGTCACATTAGAATACTTCAAATAATTCTACCAATCAATTAATATCATTAGTTGAATTATTTTCTTGGAAAAATTCCCACAAAAATCATCATGATCCCACCCTTGGGAGTTTTTTTTTTAATTTTTAAAAATGCCAAAATCTGCTCTAGAAACCGCAATTCTTAAAATTTCTCAATGAAAATCACATTAGAATACTTCAAATAATTTTACCAATCAATTAATATCATTAGTTGAATTTTTTTCTTGGAAAAATTCCCACAAAAATCATCATGATCCCACCCTTGGGAGTTTTTCTTAATTTTTTAAAAATGCCAAAATCTGCTCTAAAAACCGCAATTCTTAAAATTTCTCAATGAAAATCACATTAGAATACTTCAAATAATTCTATCAATCAATTAATATCATTAGTTGAATTTGTTTCTTGGAAAAATTCCCACAAAAATCATCATGATCCCACCCTTGGGAGTTTTTTAATTTTTTAAAAATGCCAAAATCTGCTCTAAAAACCGCAATTCTCAAAATTTATCAATGAAAATCACATTAGAATACTTCAAATAATTCTATCAATCAATTAATATCATTAGTTGAATTTGTTTCTTGGAAAAATTCCTACCAAAAATCATCATGATCCCACCCTTGGGAGTTTTTTTTGATTTTTTAAAAATGCCAAAATCTGCTCTAGAAACCGCAATTCTTAAAATTTCTCAATGAAAATCACATTAGAATACTTCAAATAATTTTACCAATCAATTAATATCATTAGTTGAATTTTTTTCTTGGAAAAATTCCCACCAAAGCTCATCATGATCCCACCCTTGGGAGTTTTTTTTAATTTTTTAAAAATGCCAAAATCTGCTCTAAAAACCGCAATTCTTAAAATTTATCAATGAAAATCACATTAGAATACTTCAAATAATTCTATCAATCAATTAATATCATTAGTTGAATTTGTTTCTTGGAAAAATTCCCACAAAAATCATCATGATCCCACCCTTGGGAGTTTTTTTTTAATTTTTTAAAAATGCCAAAATCTGCTCTAGAAACCGCAATTCTTAAAATTTCTCAATGAAAATCACATTAGAATACTTCAAATAATTTTACCAATCAATTAATATCATTAGTTGAATTTTTTTCTTGGAAAAATTCCCACCAAAGCTCATCATGATCCCACCCTTGGGAGTTTTTTTTAATTTTTTAAAAATGCCAAAATCTGCTCTAAAAACCGCAATTCTTAAAATTTCTCAATGAAAATCACATTAGAATACTTCAAATAATTCTATCAATCAATTAATATCATTAGTTGAATTTGTTTCTTGGAAAAATTCCCACCAAAAATCATCATGATCCCACCCTTGGGAGTTTTTTTTTTTAATTTTTAAAAATGCCAAAATCTGCTCTAGAAACCGCAATTCTTAAAATTTCTCAATGAAAATCACATTAGAATACTTCAAATAATTTTACCAATCAATTAATATCATTAGTTGAATTTTTTTCTTGGAAAAATTCCCACCAAAGCTCATCATGATCCCACCCTTGGGAGTTTTTTAATTTTTTTAAAAATGCCAAAATCTGCTCTAAAAACCGCAATTCTTAAAATTTCTCAATGAAAATCACATTAGAATACTTCAAATAATTCTATCAATCAATTAATATCATTAGTTGAATTATTTTCTTGGAAAAATTCCCACAAAAATCATCATGATCCCACCCTTGGGAGTTTTTTTTTTTAATTTTTAAAAATGCCAAAATCTGCTCTAGAAACCGCAATTCTTAAAATTTCTCAATGAAAATCACATTAGAATACTTCAAATAATTCTACCAATCAATTAATATCATTAGTTGAATTTTTTTCTTGGAAAAATTCCCACAAAAATCATCATGATCCCACCCTTGGGAGTTTTTTTTAATTTTTTAAAAATGCCAAAATCTGCTCTAGAAACCGCAATTCTTAAAATTTCTCAATGAAAATCACATTAGAATACTTCAAATAATTTTACCAATCAATTAATATCATTAGTTGAATTTTTTTCTTGGAAAAATTCCCACCAAAGCTCATCATGATCCCACACTTGGGAGTTTTTTTTAATTTTTTAAAAATGCCAAAATCTGCTCTAAAAACCGCAATTCTTAAAATTTCTCAATGAAAATCACATTAGAATACTTCAAATAATTCTATCAATCAATTAATATCATTAGTTGAATTTGTTTCTTGGAAAAATTCCCACAAAAATCATCATGATCCCACCCTTGGGAGTTTTTTAATTTTTTAAAAATGCCAAAATCTGCTCTAAAAACCGCAATTCTCAAAATTTATCAATGAAAATCACATTAGAATACTTCAAATAATTCTATCAATCAATTAATATCATTAGTTGAATTTGTTTCTTGGAAAAATTCCTACCAAAAATCATCATGATCCCACCCTTGGGAGTTTTTTTTAATTTTTTAAAAATGCCAAAATCTGCTCTAGAAACCGCAATTCTTAAAATTTATCAATGAAAATCACATTAGAATACTTCAAATAATTTTACCAATCAATTAATATCATTAGTTGAATTTTTTTCTTGGAAAAATTCCCACCAAAGCTCATCATAATCCCACCCTTGGGAGTTTTTTTTAATTTTTTAAAAATGCCAAAATCTGCTCTAAAAACCGCAATTCTTAAAATTTATCAATGAAAATCACATTAGAATACTTCAAATAATTCTATCAATCAATTAATATCATTAGTTGAATTTGTTTCTTGGAAAAATTCCCACAAAAATCATCATGATCCCACCCTTGGGAGTTTTTTTTTAATTTTTTAAAAATGCCAAAATCTGCTCTAGAAACCGCAATTCTTAAAATTTCTCAATGAAAATCACATTAGAATACTTCAAATAATTTTACCAATCAATTAATATCATTAGTTGAATTTTTTTCTTGGAAAAATTCCCACCAAAGCTCATCATGATCCCACCCTTGGGAGTTTTTTTTAATTTTTTAAAAATGCCAAAATCTGCTCTAAAAACCGCAATTCTTAAAATTTCTCAATGAAAATCACATTAGAATACTTCAAATAATTCTATCAATCAATTAATATCATTAGTTGAATTTGTTTCTTGGAAAAATTCCCACCAAAAATCATCATGATCCCACCCTTGGGAGTTTTTTTTTTTAATTTTTAAAAATGCCAAAATCTGCTCTAGAAACCGCAATTCTTAAAATTTCTCAATGAAAATCACATTAGAATACTTTAAATAATTCTACCAATCAATTAATATCATTAGTTGAATTATTTTCTTGGAAAAATTCCCACAAAAATCATCAAGATCCCACCCTTGGGAGTTTTTTTTTAATTTTTAAAAATGCCAAAATCTGCTCTAGAAACCGCAATTCTTAAAATTTCTCAATGAAAATCACATTAGAGTACTTCAAATAATTCTATCAATCAAGTAATATCATTAGTTGAATTATTTTCTTGGAAAAATTCCCACAAAAATCATCATGATCCCACCCTTGGGAGTTTTTTTTTTTAATTTTTAAAAATGCCAAAATCTGCTCTAGAAACCGCAATTCTTAAAATTTCTCAATGAAAATCACATTAGAATACTTTAAATAATTCTACCAATCAATTAATATCATTAGTTGAATTATTTTCTTGGAAAAATTCCCACAAAAATCATCAAGATCCCACCCTTGGGAGTTTTTTTTTAATTTTTAAAAATGCCAAAATCTGCTCTAGAAACCGCAATTCTTAAAATTTCTCAATGAAAATCACATTAGAATACTTCAAATAATTCTACCAATCAATTAATATCATTAGTTGAATTTTTTTCTTGGAAAAATTCCCACCAAAACTCATCATGATCCCACCCTTGGGAGTTTTTTAATTTTTTAAAAATGCCAAAATCTGCTCTAAAAACCGCAATTCTTAAAATTTCTCAATGAAAATCACATTAGAATACTTCAAATAATTCTATCAATCAATTAATATCATTAGTTGAATTTTTTTCTTGGAAAAATTCCCACAAAAATCATCATGATCCCACCCTTGGGAGTTTTTTTTTTTAATTTTTAAAAATGCCAAAATCTGCTCTAGAAACCGCAATTCTTAAAATTTCTCAATGAAAATCACATTAGAATACTTCAAATAATTCTACCAATCAATTAATATCATTAGTTGAATTTTTTTGTTGGAAAAATTCCCACAAAAATCATCATGATCCCACCCTTGGGAGTTAATTTTTTAAAAATGCCAAAATCTGCTCTAGAAACCGCAATTCTTAAAATTTCTCAATGAAAATCACATTAGAATACTTCAAATAATTTTACCAATCAATTAATATCATTAGTTGAATTTTTTTCTTGGAAAAATTCCCACCAAAACTCATCATGATCCCACCCTTGGGAGTTTTTTAATTTTTTAAAAATGCCAAAATCTGCTCTAAAAACCGCAATTCTTAAAATTTCTCAGTGAAAATCACTTTAGAATACTTCAAATAATTCTACCAATCAATTAATATCATTAGTTGAATTATTTTCTTGGAAAAATTCCCACAAAAATCATCATGATCCCACCCTTGGGAGTTTTTTTTAATTTTTTAAAAATGCCAAAATCTGCTCTAGAAACCGCAATTCTTAAAATTTCTCAATGAAAATCACATTAGAATACTTCAAATAATTTTACCAATCAATTAATATCATTAGTTGAATTTTTTTCTTGGAAAAATTCCCACCAAAACTCATCATGATCCCACCCTTGGGAGTTTTTTAATTTTTTAAAAATGCCAAAATCTGCTCTAAAAACCGCAATTCTTAAAATTTCTCAATGAAAATCACATTAGAATACTTCAAATAATTCTACCAATCAATTAATATCATTAGTTGAATTTTTTTCTTGGAAAAATTCCCACCAAAACTCATCATGATCCCACCCTTGGGAGTTTTTTTTTAATTTTTTAAAAATGCCAAAATCTGCTCTAGAAGCCGCAATTCTTAAAATTTCTCAATGAAAATCACATTAGAATACTTCAAATAATTCTACCAATCAATTAATATCATTAGTTGAATTTTTTTCTTGGAAAAATTCCCACCAAAACTCATCATGATCCCACCCTTGGGAGTTTTTTTTTAATTTTTTAAAAAAGCCAAAATCTGCTCTAGAAACCGCAATTCTTAAAATTTCTCAATGAAAGTCACATTAGAATACTTCAAATAATTCTACCAATCAATTAATATCATTAGTTGAATTATTTTCTTGGAAAAATTCCCACAAAAATCATCAAGATCCCACCCTTGGGAGTTTTTTTTTAATTTTTAAAAATGCCAAAATCTGCTCTAGAAACCGCAATTCTTAAAATTTCTCAATGAAAATCACATTAGAATACTTCAAATAATTCTATCAATCAATTAATATCATTAGTTGAATTTTTTTCTTGGAAAAATTCCCACCAAAACTCATCATGATCCCACCCTTGGGAGTTTTTTAATTTTTTTAAAAATGCCAAAATCTGCTCTAAAAACCGCAATTCTTAAAATTTCTCAATGAAAATCACATTAGAATACTTCAAATAATTCTATCAATCAATTAATATCATTAGTTGAATTATTTTCTTGGAAAAATTCCCACAAAAATCATCATGATCCCACCCTTGGGAGTTTTTTTTTTTAATTTTTAAAAATGCCAAAATCTGCTCTAGAAACCGCAATTCTTAAAATTTCTCAATGAAAATCACATTAGAATACTTCAAATAATTCTACCAATCAATTAATATCATTAGTTGAATTTTTTTCTTGGAAAAATTCCCACAAAAATCATCATGATCCCACCCTTGGGAGTTTTTTTTAATTTTTTAAAAATGCCAAAATCTGCTCTAGAAACCGCAATTCTTAAAATTTCTCAATGAAAATCACATTAGAATACTTCAAATAATTTTACCAATCAATTAATATCATTAGTTGAATTTTTTTCTTGGAAAAATTCCCACCAAAGCTCATCATGATCCCACACTTGGGAGTTTTTTTTAATTTTTTAAAAATGCCAAAATCTGCTCTAAAAACCGCAATTCTTAAAATTTCTCAATGAAAATCACATTAGAATACTTCAAATAATTCTATCAATCAATTAATATCATTAGTTGAATTTGTTTCTTGGAAAAATTCCCACAAAAATCATCATGATCCCACCCTTGGGAGTTTTTTAATTTTTTAAAAATGCCAAAATCTGCTCTAAAAACCGCAATTCTCAAAATTTATCAATGAAAATCACATTAGAATACTTCAAATAATTCTATCAATCAATTAATATCATTAGTTGAATTTGTTTCTTGGAAAAATTCCTACCAAAAATCATCATGATCCCACCCTTGGGAGTTTTTTTTAATTTTTTAAAAATGCCAAAATCTGCTCTAGAAACCGCAATTCTTAAAATTTCTCAATGAAAATCACATTAGAATACTTCAAATAATTTTACCAATCAATTAATATCATTAGTTGAATTTTTTTCTTGGAAAAATTCCCACCAAAGCTCATCATGATCCCACCCTTGGGAGTTTTTTTTAATTTTTTAAAAATGCCAAAATCTGCTCTAAAAACCGCAATTCTTAAAATTTATCAATGAAAATCACATTAGAATACTTCAAATAATTCTATCAATCAATTAATATCATTAGTTGAATTTGTTTCTTGGAAAAATTCCCACAAAAATCATCATGATTCCACCCTTGGGAGTTTTTTTTTAATTTTTTAAAAATGCCAAAATCTGCTCTAGAAACCGCAATTCTTAAAATTTCTCAATGAAAATCACATTAGAATACTTCAAATAATTTTACCAATCAATTAATATCATTAGTTGAATTTTTTTCTTGGAAAAATTCCCACCAAAGCTCATCATGATCCCACCCTTGGGAGTTTTTTTTAATTTTTTAAAAATGCCAAAATCTGCTCTAAAAACCGCAATTCTTAAAATTTCTCAATGAAAATCACATTAGAATACTTCAAATAATTCTATCAATCAATTAATATCATTAGTTGAATTTGTTTTTTGGAAAAATTCCCACCAAAAATCATCATGATCCCACCCTTGGGAGTTTTTTTTTAATTTTTTAAAAATGCCAAAATCTGCTCTAGAAACCGCAATTCTTAAAATTTATCAATGAAAATCACATTAGAGTACTTCAAATAATTCTATCAATCAAGTAATATCATTAGTTGAATTATTTTCTTGGAAAAATTCCCACAAAAATCATCATGATCCCACCCTTGGGAGTTTTTTTTTTTAATTTTTAAAAATGCCAAAATCTGCTCTAGAAACCGCAATTCTTAAAATTTCTCAATGAAAATCACATTAGAATACTTTAAATAATTCTACCAATCAATTAATATCATTAGTTGAATTATTTTCTTGGAAAAATTCCCACAAAAATCATCAAGATCCCACCCTTGGGAGTTTTTTTTTAATTTTTAAAAATGCCAAAATCTGCTCTAGAAACCGCAATTCTTAAAATTTCTCAATGAAAATCACATTAGAATACTTCAAATAATTCTACCAATCAATTAATATCATTAGTTGAATTTTTTTCTTGGAAAAATTCCCACCAAAACTCATCATGATCCCACCCTTGGGAGTTTTTTAATTTTTTAAAAATGCCAAAATCTGCTCTAAAAACCGCAATTCTTAAAATTTCTCAATGAAAATCACATTAGAATACTTCAAATAATTCTATCAATCAATTAATATCATTAGTTGAATTTTTTTCTTGGAAAAATTCCCACAAAAATCATCATGATCCCACCCTTGGGAGTTCTTTTTTTTAATTTTTAAAAATGCCAAAATCTGCTCTAGAAACCGCAATTCTTAAAATTTCTCAATGAAAATCACATTAGAATACTTCAAATAATTCTACCAATCAATTAATATCATTAGTTGAATTTTTTTGTTGGAAAAATTCCCACAAAAATCATCATGATCCCACCCTTGGGAGTTAATTTTTTAAAAATGCCAAAATCTGCTCTAGAAACCGCAATTCTTAAAATTTCTCAATGAAAATCACATTAGAATACTTCAAATAATTTTACCAATCAATTAATATCATTAGTTGAATTTTTTTCTTGGAAAAATTCCCACCAAAACTCATCATGATCCCACCCTTGGGAGTTTTTTAATTTTTTAAAAATGCCAAAATCTGCTCTAAAAACCGCAATTCTTAAAATTTCTCAGTGAAAATCACTTTAGAATACTTCAAATAATTCTACCAATCAATTAATATCATTAGTTGAATTATTTTCTTGGAAAAATTCCCACAAAAATCATCATGATCCCACCCTTGGGAGTTTTTTTTAATTTTTTAAAAATGCCAAAATCTGCTCTAGAAACCGCAATTCTTAAAATTTCTCAATGAAAATCACATTAGAATACTTCAAATAATTTTACCAATCAATTAATATCATTAGTTGAATTTTTTTCTTGGAAAAATTCCCACCAAAACTCATCATGATCCCACCCTTGGGAGTTTTTTTTTAATTTTTTAAAAATGCCAAAATCTGCTCTAGAAGCCGCAATTCTTAAAATTTCTCAATGAAAATCACATTAGAATACTTCAAATAATTCTACCAATCAATTAATATCATTAGTTGAATTTTTTTCTTGGAAAAATTCCCACCAAAGCTCATCATGATCCCACCCTTGGGAGTTTTTTTTTAATTTTTTAAAAATGCCAAAATCTGCTCTAAAAACCGCAATTCTTAAAATTTCTCAATGAAAATCACATTAGAATACTTCAAATAATTCTATCAATCAATTAATATCATTAGTTGAATTTGTTTCTTGGAAAAATTCCTACCAAAAATCATCATGATCCCACCCTTGGGAGTTTTTTTTTAATTTTTTAAAAATGCCAAAATCTGCTCTAGAAACCGCAATTCTTAAAATTTCTCAATGAAAATCACATTAGAATACTTCAAATAATTTTACCAATCAATTAATATCATTAGTTGAATTTTTTTCTTGGAAAAATTCCCACCAAAACTCATCATGATCCCACCCTTGGGAGTTTTTTAATTTTTTAAAAATGCCAAAATCTGCTCTAAAAACCGCAATTCTTAAAATTTATCAATGAAAATCACATTAGAATACTTCAAATAATTCTATCAATCAATTAATATCATTAGTTGAATTTGTTTCTTGGAAAAATTCCCACAAAAATCATCATGATCCCACCCTTGGGAGTTTTTTTTTAATTTTTTAAAAATGCCAAAATCTGCTCTAGAAACCGCAATTCTTAAAATTTCTCAATGAAAATCACATTAGAATACTTCAAATAATTTTACCAATCAATTAATATCATTAGTTGAATTTTTTTCTTGGAAAAATTCCCACCAAAGCTCATCATGATCCCACCCTTGGGAGTTTTTTTTAATTTTTTAAAAATGCCAAAATCTGCTCTAAAAACCGCAATTCTTAAAATTTCTCAATGAAAATCACATTAGAATACTTCAAATAATTCTATCAATCAATTAATATCATTAGTTGAATTTGTTTCTTGGAAAAATTCCTACCAAAAATCATCATGATCCCACCCTTGGGAGTTTTTTTTTAATTTTTTAAAAATGCCAAAATCTGCTCTAGAAACCGCAATTCTTAAAATTTCTCAATGAAAATCACATTAGAATACTTCAAATAATTTTACCAATCAATTAATATCATTAGTTGAATTTTTTTCTTGGAAAAATTCCCACCAAAACTCATCATGATCCCACCCTTGGGAGTTTTTTAATTTTTTAAAAATGCCAAAATCTGCTCTAAAAACCGCAATTCTTAAAATTTATCAATGAAAATCACATTAGAATACTTCAAATAATTCTATCAATCAATTAATATCATTAGTTGAATTTGTTTCTTGGAAAAATTCCCACAAAAATCATCATGATCCCACCCTTGGGAGTTTTTTTTTAATTTTTTAAAAATGCCAAAATCTGCTCTAGAAACCGCAATTCTTAAAATTTCTCAATGAAAATCACATTAGAATACTTCAAATAATTTTACCAATCAATTAATATCATTAGTTGAATTTTTTTCTTGGAAAAATTCCCACCAAAACTCATCATGATCCCACCCTTGGGAGTTTTTTAATTTTTTAAAAATGCCAAAATCTGCTCTAAAAACCGCAATTCTTAAAATTTATCAATGAAAATCACATTAGAATACTTCAAATAATTCTATCAATCAATTAATATCATTAGTTGAATTTGTTTCTTGGAAAAATTCCCACAAAAATCATCATGATCCCACCCTTGGGAGTTTTTTTTTAATTTTTTAAAAATGCCAAAATCTGCTCTAGAAACCGCAATTCTTAAAATTTCTCAATGAAAATCACATTAGAATACTTCAAATAATTTTACCAATCAATTAATATCATTAGTTGAATTTTTTTCTTGGAAAAATTCCCACCAAAACTCATCATGATCCCACCCTTGGGAGTTTTTTAATTTTTTAAAAATGCCAAAATCTGCTCTAAAAACCGCAATTCTTAAAATTTCTCAATGAAAATCACATTAGAATACTTCAAATAATTCTACCAATCAATTAATATCATTAGTTGAATTTTTTTCTTGGAAAAATTCCCACAAAAATCATCAAGATCCCACCCTTGGGAGTTTTTTTTTTAATTTTTTAAAAATGCCAAAATCTGCTCTAGAAACCGCAATTCTTAAAATTTCTCAATGAAAATCACATTAGAATACTTCAAATAATTCTACCAATCAATTAATATCATTAGTTGAATTTTTTTCTTGGAAAAATTCCCACCAAAGCTCATCATGATCCCACCCTTGGGAGTTTTTTTTAATTTTTTAAAAATGCCAAAATCTGCTCTAAAAACCGCAATTCTTAAAATTTCTCAATGAAAATCACATTAGAATACTTCAAATAATTCTATCAATCAATTAATATCATTAGTTGAATTTGTTTCTTGGAAAAATTCCTACCAAAAATCATCATGATCCCACCCTTGGGAGTTTTTTTTTAATTTTTTAAAAATGCCAAAATCTGCTCTAGAAACCGCAATTCTTAAAATTTCTCAATGAAAATCACATTAGAATACTTCAAATAATTTTACCAATCAATTAATATCATTAGTTGAATTTTTTTCTTGGAAAAATTCCCACCAAAACTCATCATGATCCCACCCTTGGGAGTTTTTTAATTTTTTAAAAATGCCAAAATCTGCTCTAAAAACCGCAATTCTTAAAATTTATCAATGAAAATCACATTAGAATACTTCAAATAATTCTATCAATCAATTAATATCATTAGTTGAATTTGTTTCTTGGAAAAATTCCCACAAAAATCATCATGATCCCACCCTTGGGAGTTTTTTTTTAATTTTTTAAAAATGCCAAAATCTGCTCTAGAAACCGCAATTCTTAAAATTTCTCAATGAAAATCACATTAGAATACTTCAAATAATTTTACCAATCAATTAATATCATTAGTTGAATTTTTTTCTTGGAAAAATTCCCACCAAAGCTCATCATGATCCCACCCTTGGGAGTTTTTTTTAATTTTTTAAAAATGCCAAAATCTGCTCTAAAAACCGCAATTCTTAAAATTTCTCAATGAAAATCACATTAGAATACTTCAAATAATTCTATCAATCAATTAATATCATTAGTTGAATTTGTTTCTTGGAAAAATTCCTACCAAAAATCATCATGATCCCACCCTTGGGAGTTTTTTTTTAATTTTTTAAAAATGCCAAAATCTGCTCTAGAAACCGCAATTCTTAAAATTTCTCAATGAAAATCACATTAGAATACTTCAAATAATTTTACCAATCAATTAATATCATTAGTTGAATTTTTTTCTTGGAAAAATTCCCACCAAAACTCATCATGATCCCACCCTTGGGAGTTTTTTAATTTTTTAAAAATGCCAAAATCTGCTCTAAAAACCGCAATTCTTAAAATTTATCAATGAAAATCACATTAGAATACTTCAAATAATTCTATCAATCAATTAATATCATTAGTTGAATTTGTTTCTTGGAAAAATTCCCACAAAAATCATCATGATCCCACCCTTGGGAGTTTTTTTTTAATTTTTTAAAAATGCCAAAATCTGCTCTAGAAACCGCAATTCTTAAAATTTCTCAATGAAAATCACATTAGAATACTTCAAATAATTTTACCAATCAATTAATATCATTAGTTGAATTTTTTTCTTGGAAAAATTCCCACCAAAACTCATCATGATCCCACCCTTGGGAGTTTTTTAATTTTTTAAAAATGCCAAAATCTGCTCTAAAAACCGCAATTCTTAAAATTTATCAATGAAAATCACATTAGAATACTTCAAATAATTCTATCAATCAATTAATATCATTAGTTGAATTTGTTTCTTGGAAAAATTCCCACAAAAATCATCATGATCCCACCCTTGGGAGTTTTTTTTTAATTTTTTAAAAATGCCAAAATCTGCTCTAGAAACCGCAATTCTTAAAATTTCTCAATGAAAATCACATTAGAATACTTCAAATAATTTTACCAATCAATTAATATCATTAGTTGAATTTTTTTCTTGGAAAAATTCCCACCAAAACTCATCATGATCCCACCCTTGGGAGTTTTTTAATTTTTTAAAAATGCCAAAATCTGCTCTAAAAACCGCAATTCTTAAAATTTCTCAATGAAAATCACATTAGAATACTTCAAATAATTCTACCAATCAATTAATATCATTAGTTGAATTTTTTTCTTGGAAAAATTCCCACAAAAATCATCAAGATCCCACCCTTGGGAGTTTTTTTTTTAATTTTTTAAAAATGCCAAAATCTGCTCTAGAAACCGCAATTCTTAAAATTTCTCAATGAAAATCACATTAGAATACTTCAAATAATTTTACCAATCAATTAATATCATTAGTTGAATTTTTTTCTTGGAAAAATTCCCACCAAAGCTCATCATGATCCCACCCTTGGGAGTTTTTTTTAATTTTTTAAAAATGCCAAAATCTGCTCTAAAAACCGCAATTCTTAAAATTTCTCAATGAAAATCACATTAGAATACTTCAAATAATTCTATCAATCAATTAATATCATTAGTTGAATTTGTTTCTTGGAAAAATTCCCACCAAAAATCATCATGATCCCACCCTTGGGAGTTTTTTTTTAATTTTTTAAAAATGCCAAAATCTGCTCTAGAAACCGCAATTCTTAAAATTTATCAATGAAAATCACATTAGAGTACTTCAAATAATTCTATCAATCAAGTAATATCATTAGTTGAATTATTTTCTTGGAAAAATTCCCACAAAAATCATCATGATCCCACCCTTGGGAGTTTTTTTTTTTAATTTTTAAAAATGCCAAAATCTGCTCTAGAAACCGCAATTCTTAAAATTTCTCAATGAAAATCACATTAGAATACTTCAAATAATTTTACCAATCAATTAATATCATTAGTTGAATTTTTTTCTTGGAAAAATTCCCACCAAAACTCATCATGATCCCACCCTTGGGAGTTTTTTAATTTTTTAAAAATGCCAAAATCTGCTCTAAAAACCGCAATTCTTAAAATTTCTCAATGAAAATCACATTAGAATACTTCAAATAATTCTACCAATCAATTAATATCATTAGTTGAATTTTTTTCTTGGAAAAATTCCCACAAAAATCATCAAGATCCCACCCTTGGGAGTTTTTTTTTAATTTTTAAAAATGCCAAAATCTGCTCTAGAAACCGCAATTCTTAAAATTTCTCAATGAAAATCACATTAGAATACTTCAAATAATTCTACCAATCAATTAATATCATTAGTTGAATTTTTTTCTTGGAAAAATTCCCACCAAAGCTCATCATGATCCCACCCTTGGGAGTTTTTTTTAATTTTTTAAAAATGCCAAAATCTGCTCTAAAAACCGCAATTCTTAAAATTTCTCAATGAAAATCACATTAGAATACTTCAAATAATTCTACCAATCAATTAATATCATTAGTTGAATTTTTTTCTTGGAAAAATTCCCACCAAAACTCATCATGATCCCACCCTTGGGAGTTTTTTTTAATTTTTTAAAAATGCCAAAATCTGCTCTAGAAACCGCAATTCTTAAAATTTCTCAATGAAAATCACATTAGAATACTTCAAATAATTCTACCAATCAATTAATATCATTAGTTGAATTTTTTTCTTGGAAAAATTCCCACCAAAACTCATCATGATCCCACCCTTGGGAGTTTTTTTTTAATTTTTTAAAAATGCCAAAATCTGCTCTAGAAGCCGCAATTCTTAAAATTTCTCAATGAAAATCACATTAGAATACTTCAAATAATTCTACCAATCAATTAATATCATTAGTTGAATTTTTTTCTTGGAAAAATTCCCACCAAAGCTCATCAAGATCCCACCCTTGGGAGTTTTTTTTTAATTTTTAAAAATGCCAAAATCTGCTCTAGAAACCGCAATTCTTAAAATTTCTCAATGAAAATCACATTAGAATACTTCAAATAATTCTACCAATCAATTAATATCATTAGTTGAATTTTTTTCTTGGAAAAATTCCCACCAAAGCTCATCATGATCCCACCCTTGGGAGTTTTTTTTTAATTTTTTAAAAATGCCAAAATCTGCTCTAAAAACCGCAATTCTTAAAATTTCTCAATGAAAATCACATTAGAATACTTCAAATAATTCTACCAATCAATTAATATCATTAGTTGAATTTTTTTCTTGGAAAAATTCCCACCAAAACTCATCATGATCCCACCCTTGGGAGTTTTTTAATTTTTTAAAAATGCCAAAATCTGTTCTAAAAACCGCAATTCTTAAAATTTCTCAATGAAAATCACATTAGAATACTTCAAATAATTCTACCAATCAATTAATATCATTAGTTGAATTTTTTTCTTGGAAAAATTCCCACCAAAACTCATCATGATCCCACCCTTGGGAGTTTTTTAATTTTTTAAAAATGCCAAAATCTGCTCTAAAAACCGCAATTCTTAAAATTTCTCAATGAAAATCACATTAGAATACTTCAAATAATTCTATCAATCAATTAATATCATTAGTTGAATTTGTTTCTTGGAAAAATTCCCACAAAAATCATCATGATCCCACCCTTGGGAGTTTTTTTTTAATTTTTTAAAAATGCCAAAATCTGCTCTAGAAACCGCAATTCTTAAAATTTCTCAATGAAAATCACATTAGAATACTTCAAATAATTTTACCAATCAATTAATATCATTAGTTGAATTTTTTTCTTGGAAAAATTCCCACAAAACTCATCATGATCCCACCCTTGGGAGTTTTTTAATTTTTTAAAAATGCCAAAATCTGCTCTAAAAACCGCAATTCTTAAAATTTATCAATGAAAATCACATTAGAATACTTCAAATAATTCTATCAATCAATTAATATCATTAGTTGAATTTGTTTCTTGGAAAAATTCCCACAAAAATCATCATGATCCCACCCTTGGGAGTTTTTTTTTAATTTTTTAAAAATGCCAAAATCTGCTCTAGAAACCGCAATTCTTAAAATTTCTCAATGAAAATCACATTAGAATACTTCAAATAATTTTACCAATCAATTAATATCATTAGTTGAATTTTTTTCTTGGAAAAATTCCCACCAAAACTCATCATGATCCCACCCTTGGGAGTTTTTTAATTTTTTAAAAATGCCAAAATCTGCTCTAAAAACCGCAATTCTTAAAATTTCTCAATGAAAATCACATTAGAATACTTCAAATAATTCTACCAATCAATTAATATCATTAGTTGAATTTTTTTCTTGGAAAAATTCCCACAAAAATCATCAAGATCCCACCCTTGGGAGTTTTTTTTTTAATTTTTTAAAAATGCCAAAATCTGCTCTAGAAACCGCAATTCTTAAAATTTCTCAATGAAAATCACATTAGAATACTTCAAATAATTTTACCAATCAATTAATATCATTAGTTGAATTTTTTTCTTGGAAAAATTCCCACCAAAGCTCATCATGATCCCACCCTTGGGAGTTTTTTTTAATTTTTTAAAAATGCCAAAATCTGCTCTAAAAACCGCAATTCTTAAAATTTCTCAATGAAAATCACATTAGAATACTTCAAATAATTCTATCAATCAATTAATATCATTAGTTGAATTTGTTTCTTGGAAAAATTCCCACCAAAACTCATCATGATCCCACCCTTGGGAGTTTTTTTTTAATTTTTTAAAAATGCCAAAATCTGCTCTAGAAACCGCAATTCTTAAAATTTATCAATGAAAATCACATTAGAGTACTTCAAATAATTCTATCAATCAAGTAATATCATTAGTTGAATTATTTTCTTGGAAAAATTCCCACAAAAATCATCATGATCCCACCCTTGGGAGTTTTTTTTTTTAATTTTTAAAAATGCCAAAATCTGCTCTAGAAACCGCAATTCTTAAAATTTCTCAATGAAAATCACATTAGAATACTTCAAATAATTTTACCAATCAATTAATATCATTAGTTGAATTTTTTTCTTGGAAAAATTCCCACCAAAACTCATCATGATCCCACCCTTGGGAGTTTTTTAATTTTTTAAAAATGCCAAAATCTGCTCTAAAAACCGCAATTCTTAAAATTTCTCAATGAAAATCACATTAGAATACTTCAAATAATTCTACCAATCAATTAATATCATTAGTTGAATTTTTTTCTTGGAAAAATTCCCACAAAAATCATCAAGATCCCACCCTTGGGAGTTTTTTTTTAATTTTTAAAAATGCCAAAATCTGCTCTAGAAACCGCAATTCTTAAAATTTCTCAATGAAAATCACATTAGAATACTTCAAATAATTCTACCAATCAATTAATATCATTAGTTGAATTTTTTTCTTGGAAAAATTCCCACCAAAGCTCATCAAGATCCCACCCTTGGGAGTTTTTTTTTAATTTTTAAAAATGCCAAAATCTGCTCTAGAAACCGCAATTCTTAAAATTTCTCAATGAAAATCACATTAGAATACTTCAAATAATTCTACCAATCAATTAATATCATTAGTTGAATTTTTTTCTTGGAAAAATTCCCACCAAAGCTCATCATGATCCCACCCTTGGGAGTTTTTTTTAATTTTTTAAAAATGCCAAAATCTGCTCTAAAAACCGCAATTCTTAAAATTTCTCAATGAAAATCACATTAGAATACTTCAAATAATTCTACCAATCAATTAATATCATTAGTTGAATTTTTTTCTTGGAAAAATTCCCACCAAAACTCATCATGATCCCACCCTTGGGAGTTTTTTTTTAATTTTTTAAAAATGCCAAAATCTGCTCTAGAAGCCGCAATTCTTAAAATTTCTCAATGAAAATCACATTAGAATACTTCAAATAATTTTACCAATCAATTAATATCATTAGTTGAATTTTTTTCTTGGAAAAATTCCCACCAAAACTCATCATGATCCCACCCTTGGGAGTTTTTTAATTTTTTAAAAATGCCAAAATCTGCTCTAAAAACCGCAATTCTTAAAATTTCTCAATGAAAATCACATTAGAATACTTCAAATAATTCTACCAATCAATTAATATCATTAGTTGAATTTTTTTCTTGGAAAAATTCCCACAAAAATCATCAAGATCCCACCCTTGGGAGTTTTTTTTTAATTTTTAAAAATGCCAAAATCTGCTCTAGAAACCGCAATTCTTAAAATTTCTCAATGAAAATCACATTAGAATACTTCAAATAATTCTACCAATCAATTAATATCATTAGTTGAATTTTTTTCTTGGAAAAATTCCCACCAAAGCTCATCAAGATCCCACCCTTGGGAGTTTTTTTTTAATTTTTAAAAATGCCAAAATCTGCTCTAGAAACCGCAATTCTTAAAATTTCTCAATGAAAATCACATTAGAATACTTCAAATAATTCTACCAATCAATTAATATCATTAGTTGAATTTTTTTCTTGGAAAAATTCCCACCAAAGCTCATCATGATCCCACCCTTGGGAGTTTTTTTTAATTTTTTAAAAATGCCAAAATCTGCTCTAAAAACCGCAATTCTTAAAATTTCTCAATGAAAATCACATTAGAATACTTCAAATAATTCTACCAATCAATTAATATCATTAGTTGAATTTTTTTCTTGGAAAAATTCCCACCAAAACTCATCATGATCCCACCCTTGGGAGTTTTTTAATTTTTTAAAAATGCCAAAATCTGCTCTAAAAACCGCAATTCTTAAAATTTCTCAATGAAAATCACATTAGAATACTTCAAATAATTCTACCAATCAATTAATATCATTAGTTGAATTTTTTTCTTGGAAAAAATCCCACCAAAACTCATCATGATCCCACCCTTGGGAGTTTTTTAATTTTTTAAAAATGCCAAAATCTGCTCTAAAAACCGCAATTCTTAAAATTTCTCAATGAAAATCACATTAGAATACTTCAAATAATTCTACCAATCAATTAATATCATTAGTTGAATTTTTTTCTTGGAAAAATTCCCACCAAAACTCATCATGATCCCACCCTTGGGAGTTTTTTTTTAATTTTTTAAAAATGCCAAAATCTGCTCTAGAAGCCGCAATTCTTAAAATTTCTCAATGAAAATCACATTAGAATACTTCAAATAATTCTACCAATCAATTAATATCATTAGTTGAATTTTTTTCTTGGAAAAATTCCCACCAAAGCTCATCATGATCCCACCCTTGGGAGTTTTTTTTAATTTTTTAAAAATGCCAAAATCTGCTCTAAAAACCGCAATTCTTAAAATTTCTCAATGAAAATCACATTAGAATACTTCAAATAATTCTATCAATCAATTAATATCATTAGTTGAATTTGTTTCTTGGAAAAATTCCTACCAAAAATCATCATGATCCCACCCTTGGGAGTTTTTTTTTAATTTTTTAAAAATGCCAAAATCTGCTCTAGAAACCGCAATTCTTAAAATTTCTCAATGAAAATCACATTAGAATACTTCAAATAATTTTACCAATCAATTAATATCATTAGTTGAATTTTTTTCTTGGAAAAATTCCCACCAAAACTCATCATGATCCCACCCTTGGGAGTTTTTTAATTTTTTAAAAATGCCAAAATCTGCTCTAAAAACCGCAATTCTTAAAATTTATCAATGAAAATCACATTAGAATACTTCAAATAATTCTATCAATCAATTAATATCATTAGTTGAATTTGTTTCTTGGAAAAATTCCCACAAAAATCATCATGATCCCACCCTTGGGAGTTTTTTTTTAATTTTTTAAAAATGCCAAAATCTGCTCTAGAAACCGCAATTCTTAAAATTTCTCAATGAAAATCACATTAGAATACTTCAAATAATTTTACCAATCAATTAATATCATTAGTTGAATTTTTTTCTTGGAAAAATTCCCACCAAAACTCATCATGATCCCACCCTTGGGAGTTTTTTAATTTTTTAAAAATGCCAAAATCTGCTCTAAAAACCGCAATTCTTAAAATTTATCAATGAAAATCACATTAGAATACTTCAAATAATTCTATCAATCAATTAATATCATTAGTTGAATTTGTTTCTTGGAAAAATTCCCACAAAAATCATCATGATCCCACCCTTGGGAGTTTTTTTTTTAATTTTTTAAAAATGCCAAAATCTGCTCTAGAAACCGCAATTCTTAAAATTTCTCAATGAAAATCACATTAGAATACTTCAAATAATTTTACCAATCAATTAATATCATTAGTTGAATTTTTTTCTTGGAAAAATTCCCACCAAAGCTCATCATGATCCCACCCTTGGGAGTTTTTTTTAATTTTTTAAAAATGCCAAAATCTGCTCTAAAAACCGCAATTCTTAAAATTTCTCAATGAAAATCACATTAGAATACTTCAAATAATTCTATCAATCAATTAATATCATTAGTTGAATTTGTTTCTTGGAAAAATTCCCACCAAAAATCATCATGATCCCACCCTTGGGAGTTTTTTTTTAATTTTTTAAAAATGCCAAAATCTGCTCTAGAAACCGCAATTCTTAAAATTTATCAATGAAAATCACATTAGAGTACTTCAAATAATTCTATCAATCAAGTAATATCATTAGTTGAATTATTTTCTTGGAAAAATTCCCACAAAAATCATCATGATCCCACCCTTGGGAGTTTTTTTTTTTAATTTTTAAAAATGCCAAAATCTGCTCTAGAAACCGCAATTCTTAAAATTTCTCAATGAAAATCACATTAGAATACTTTAAATAATTCTACCAATCAATTAATATCATTAGTTGAATTATTTTCTTGGAAAAATTCCCACAAAAATCATCAAGATCCCACCCTTGGGAGTTTTTTTTTAATTTTTAAAAATGCCAAAATCTGCTCTAGAAACCGCAATTCTTAAAATTTCTCAATGAAAATCACATTAGAATACTTCAAATAATTCTACCAATCAATTAATATCATTAGTTGAATTTTTTTCTTGGAAAAATTCCCACCAAAACTCATCATGATCCCACCCTTGGGAGTTTTTTAATATTTTAAAAATGCCAAAATCTGCTCTAAAAACCGCAATTCTTAAAATTTCTCAATGAAAATCACATTAGAATACTTCAAATAATTCTATCAATCAATTAATATCATTAGTTGAATTTTTTTCTTGGAAAAATTCCCACAAAAATCATCATGATCCCACCCTTGGGAGTTCTTTTTTTTAATTTTTAAAAATGCCAAAATCTGCTCTAGAAACCGCAATTCTTAAAATTTCTCAATGAAAATCACATTAGAATACTTCAAATAATTCTACCAATCAATTAATATCATTAGTTGAATTTTTTTGTTGGAAAAATTCCCACAAAAATCATCATGATCCCACCCTTGGGAGTTAATTTTTTAAAAATGCCAAAATCTGCTCTAGAAACCGCAATTCTTAAAATTTCTCAATGAAAATCACATTATAATACTTCATATAATTCTACCAATCAATTAATATCATTAGTTGAATTATTTTCTTGGAAAAATTCCCACAAAAATCATCATGATCCCACCCTTGGGAGTTTTTTTTAATTTTTTAAAAATGCCAAAATCTGCTCTAGAAACCGCAATTCTTAAAATTTCTCAATGAAAATCACATTAGAATACTTCAAATAATTTTACCAATCAATTAATATAATTAGTTGAATTTTTTTCTTGGAAAAATTCCCACCAAAACTCATCATGATCCCACCCTTGGGAGTTTTTTAATTTTTTAAAAATGCCAAAATCTGCTCTAAAAACCGCAATTCTTAAAATTTCTCAATGAAAATCACATTAGAATACTTCAAATAATTCTATCAATCAATTAATATTATTAGTTGAATTATTTTCTTGGAAAAATTCCCACAAAAATCATCATGATCCCACCCTTGGGAGTTTTTTTTTAATTTTTTAAAAATGCCAAAATCTGCTCTAGAAACCGCAATTCTTAAAATTTCTCAATGAAAATCACATTAGAATACTTCAAATAATTCTACCAATCAATTAATATCATTAGTTGAATTTGTTTCTTGGAAAAATTCCCACCAAAACTCATCATGATCCCACCCTTGGGAGTTTTTTTTTTAATTTTTTAAAAATGCCAAAATCTGCTCTAGAAACCGCAATTCTTAAAATTTCTCAATGAAAATCACATTAGAATACTTCAAATAATTCTACCAATCAATTAATATCATTAGTTGAATTTTTTTCTTGGAAAAATTCCCACCAAAACTCATCATGATCCCACCCTTTGGAGTTTTTTTTTATTTTTTTAAAAATGCCAAAATCTGCTCTAGAAACCGCAATTCTTAAAATTTCTCAATGAAAATCACATTAGAATACTTCAAATAATTTTACCAATCAATTAATATCATTAGTTGAATTTTTTTCTTGGAAAAATTCCCACCAAAGCTCATCATAATCCCACCCTTGGGAGTTTTTTTTAATTTTTTAAAAATGCCAAAATCTGCTCTAAAAACCGCAATTCTTAAAATTTATCAATGAAAATCACATTAGAATACTTCAAATAATTCTATCAATCAATTAATATCATTAGTTGAATTTGTTTCTTGGAAAAATTCCCACAAAAATCATCATGATCCCACCCTTGGGAGTTTTTTTTTAATTTTTTAAAAATGCCAAAATCTGCTCTAGAAACCGCAATTCTTAAAATTTCTCAATGAAAATCACATTAGAATACTTCAAATAATTTTACCAATCAATTAATATCATTAGTTGAATTTTTTTCTTGGAAAAATTCCCACCAAAACTCATCATGATCCCACCCTTGGGAGTTTTTTAATTTTTTAAAAATGCCAAAATCTGCTCTAAAAACCGCAATTCTTAAAATTTCTCAATGAAAATCACATTAGAATACTTCAAATAATTCTACCAATCAATTAATATCATTAGTTGAATTTTTTTCTTGGAAAAATTCCCACCAAAACTCATCATGATCCCACCCTTGGGAGTTTTTTAATTTTTTAAAAATGCCAAAATCTGCTCTAAAAACCGCAATTCTTAAAATTTCTCAATGAAAATCACATTAGAATACTTCAAATAATTCTACCAATCAATTAATATCATTAGTTGAATTTTTTTCTTGGAAAAATTCCCACCAAAACTCATCATGATCCCACCCTTGGGAGTTTTTTTTTAATTTTTTAAAAATGCCAAAATCTGCTCTAGAAGCCGCAATTCTTAAAATTTCTCAATGAAAATCACATTAGAATACTTCAAATAATTCTACCAATCAATTAATATCATTAGTTGAATTTTTTTCTTGGAAAAATTCCCACCAAAGCTCATCATGATCCCACCCTTGGGAGTTTTTTTTAATTTTTTAAAAATGCCAAAATCTGCTCTAAAAACCGCAATTCTTAAAATTTCTCAATGAAAATCACATTAGAATACTTCAAATAATTCTATCAATCAATTAATATCATTAGTTGAATTTGTTTCTTGGAAAAATTCCTACCAAAAATCATCATGATCCCACCCTTGGGAGTTTTTTTTTAATTTTTTAAAAATGCCAAAATCTGCTCTAGAAACCGCAATTCTTAAAATTTCTCAATGAAAATCACATTAGAATACTTCAAATAATTTTACCAATCAATTAATATCATTAGTTGAATTTTTTTCTTGGAAAAATTCCCACCAAAACTCATCATGATCCCACCCTTGGGAGTTTTTTAATTTTTTAAAAATGCCAAAATCTGCTCTAAAAACCGCAATTCTTAAAATTTATCAATGAAAATCACATTAGAATACTTCAAATAATTCTATCAATCAATTAATATCATTAGTTGAATTTGTTTCTTGGAAAAATTCCCACAAAAATCATCATGATCCCACCCTTGGGAGTTTTTTTTTAATTTTTTAAAAATGCCAAAATCTGCTCTAGAAACCGCAATTCTTAAAATTTCTCAATGAAAATCACATTAGAATACTTCAAATAATTTTACCAATCAATTAATATCATTAGTTGAATTTTTTTCTTGGAAAAATTCCCACCAAAACTCATCATGATCCCACCCTTGGGAGTTTTTTAATTTTTTAAAAATGCCAAAATCTGCTCTAAAAACCGCAATTCTTAAAATTTATCAATGAAAATCACATTAGAATACTTCAAATAATTCTATCAATCAATTAATATCATTAGTTGAATTTGTTTCTTGGAAAAATTCCCACAAAAATCATCATGATCCCACCCTTGGGAGTTTTTTTTTTAATTTTTTAAAAATGCCAAAATCTGCTCTAGAAACCGCAATTCTTAAAATTTCTCAATGAAAATCACATTAGAATACTTCAAATAATTTTACCAATCAATTAATATCATTAGTTGAATTTTTTTCTTGGAAAAATTCCCACCAAAGCTCATCATGATCCCACCCTTGGGAGTTTTTTTTAATTTTTTAAAAATGCCAAAATCTGCTCTAAAAACCGCAATTCTTAAAATTTCTCAATGAAAATCACATTAGAATACTTCAAATAATTCTATCAATCAATTAATATCATTAGTTGAATTTGTTTCTTGGAAAAATTCCCACCAAAAATCATCATGATCCCACCCTTGGGAGTTTTTTTTTAATTTTTTAAAAATGCCAAAATCTGCTCTAGAAACCGCAATTCTTAAAATTTATCAATGAAAATCACATTAGAGTACTTCAAATAATTCTATCAATCAAGTAATATCATTAGTTGAATTATTTTCTTGGAAAAATTCCCACAAAAATCATCATGATCCCACCCTTGGGAGTTTTTTTTTTTAATTTTTAAAAATGCCAAAATCTGCTCTAGAAACCGCAATTCTTAAAATTTCTCAATGAAAATCACATTAGAATACTTTAAATAATTCTACCAATCAATTAATATCATTAGTTGAATTATTTTCTTGGAAAAATTCCCACAAAAATCATCAAGATCCCACCCTTGGGAGTTTTTTTTTAATTTTTAAAAATGCCAAAATCTGCTCTAGAAACCGCAATTCTTAAAATTTCTCAATGAAAATCACATTAGAATACTTCAAATAATTCTACCAATCAATTAATATCATTAGTTGAATTTTTTTCTTGGAAAAATTCCCACCAAAACTCATCATGATCCCACCCTTGGGAGTTTTTTAATATTTTAAAAATGCCAAAATCTGCTCTAAAAACCGCAATTCTTAAAATTTCTCAATGAAAATCACATTAGAATACTTCAAATAATTCTATCAATCAATTAATATCATTAGTTGAATTTTTTTCTTGGAAAAATTCCCACAAAAATCATCATGATCCCACCCTTGGGAGTTCTTTTTTTTAATTTTTAAAAATGCCAAAATCTGCTCTAGAAACCGCAATTCTTAAAATTTCTCAATGAAAATCACATTAGAATACTTCAAATAATTCTACCAATCAATTAATATCATTAGTTGAATTTTTTTGTTGGAAAAATTCCCACAAAAATCATCATGATCCCACCCTTGGGAGTTAATTTTTTAAAAATGCCAAAATCTGCTCTAGAAACCGCAATTCTTAAAATTTCTCAATGAAAATCACATTATAATACTTCATATAATTCTACCAATCAATTAATATCATTAGTTGAATTATTTTCTTGGAAAAATTCCCACAAAAATCATCATGATCCCACCCTTGGGAGTTTTTTTTAATTTTTTAAAAATGCCAAAATCTGCTCTAGAAACCGCAATTCTTAAAATTTCTCAATGAAAATCACATTAGAATACTTCAAATAATTTTACCAATCAATTAATATCATTAGTTGAATTTTTTTCTTGGAAAAATTCCCACCAAAACTCATCATGATCCCACCCTTGGGAGTTTTTTAATTTTTTAAAAATGCCAAAATCTGCTCTAAAAACCGCAATTCTTAAAATTTCTCAATGAAAATCACATTAGAATACTTCAAATAATTCTATCAATCAATTAATATTATTAGTTGAATTATTTTCTTGGAAAAATTCCCACAAAAATCATCATGATCCCACCCTTGGGAGTTTTTTTTTAATTTTTTAAAAATGCCAAAATCTGCTCTAGAAACCGCAATTCTTAAAATTTCTCAATGAAAATCACATTAGAATACTTCAAATAATTCTACCAATCAATTAATATCATTAGTTGAATTTGTTTCTTGGAAAAATTCCCACCAAAACTCATCATGATCCCACCCTTGGGAGTTTTTTTTTTAATTTTTTAAAAATGCCAAAATCTGCTCTAGAAACCGCAATTCTTAAAATTTCTCAATGAAAATCACATTAGAATACTTCAAATAATTCTACCAATCAATTAATATCATTAGTTGAATTTTTTTCTTGGAAAAATTCCCACCAAAACTCATCATGATCCCACCCTTTGGAGTTTTTTTTTATTTTTTTAAAAATGCCAAAATCTGCTCTAGAAACCGCAATTCTTAAAATTTCTCAATGAAAATCACATTAGAATACTTCAAATAATTTTACCAATCAATTAATATCATTAGTTGAATTTTTTTCTTGGAAAAATTCCCACCAAAGCTCATCATAATCCCACCCTTGGGAGTTTTTTTTAATTTTTTAAAAATGCCAAAATCTGCTCTAAAAACCGCAATTCTTAAAATTTATCAATGAAAATCACATTAGAATACTTCAAATAATTCTATCAATCAATTAATATCATTAGTTGAATTTGTTTCTTGGAAAAATTCCCACAAAAATCATCATGATCCCACCCTTGGGAGTTTTTTTTTAATTTTTTAAAAATGCCAAAATCTGCTCTAGAAACCGCAATTCTTAAAATTTCTCAATGAAAATCACATTAGAATACTTCAAATAATTTTACCAATCAATTAATATCATTAGTTGAATTTTTTTCTTGGAAAAATTCCCACCAAAACTCATCATGATCCCACCCTTGGGAGTTTTTTAATTTTTTAAAAATGCCAAAATCTGCTCTAAAAACCGCAATTCTTAAAATTTATCAATGAAAATCACATTAGAATACTTCAAATAATTCTATCAATCAATTAATATCATTAGTTGAATTTGTTTCTTGGAAAAATTCCCACAAAAATCATCATGATCCCACCCTTGGGAGTTTTTTTTTTAATTTTTTAAAAATGCCAAAATCTGCTCTAGAAACCGCAATTCTTAAAATTTCTCAATGAAAATCACATTAGAATACTTCAAATAATTTTACCAATCAATTAATATCATTAGTTGAATTTTTTTCTTGGAAAAATTCCCACCAAAGCTCATCATGATCCCACCCTTGGGAGTTTTTTTTAATTTTTTAAAAATGCCAAAATCTGCTCTAAAAACCGCAATTCTTAAAATTTCTCAATGAAAATCACATTAGAATACTTCAAATAATTCTATCAATCAATTAATATCATTAGTTGAATTTGTTTCTTGGAAAAATTCCCACCAAAAATCATCATGATCCCACCCTTGGGAGTTTTTTTTTAATTTTTTAAAAATGCCAAAATCTGCTCTAGAAACCGCAATTCTTAAAATTTATCAATGAAAATCACATTAGAGTACTTCAAATAATTCTATCAATCAAGTAATATCATTAGTTGAATTATTTTCTTGGAAAAATTCCCACAAAAATCATCATGATCCCACCCTTGGGAGTTTTTTTTTTTAATTTTTAAAAATGCCAAAATCTGCTCTAGAAACCGCAATTCTTAAAATTTCTCAATGAAAATCACATTAGAATACTTTAAATAATTCTACCAATCAATTAATATCATTAGTTGAATTATTTTCTTGGAAAAATTCCCACAAAAATCATCAAGATCCCACCCTTGGGAGTTTTTTTTTAATTTTTAAAAATGCCAAAATCTGCTCTAGAAACCGCAATTCTTAAAATTTCTCAATGAAAATCACATTAGAATACTTCAAATAATTCTACCAATCAATTAATATCATTAGTTGAATTTTTTTCTTGGAAAAATTCCCACCAAAACTCATCATGATCCCACCCTTGGGAGTTTTTTAATATTTTAAAAATGCCAAAATCTGCTCTAAAAACCGCAATTCTTAAAATTTCTCAATGAAAATCACATTAGAATACTTCAAATAATTCTATCAATCAATTAATATCATTAGTTGAATTTTTTTCTTGGAAAAATTCCCACAAAAATCATCATGATCCCACCCTTGGGAGTTCTTTTTTTTAATTTTTAAAAATGCCAAAATCTGCTCTAGAAACCGCAATTCTTAAAATTTCTCAATGAAAATCACATTAGAATACTTCAAATAATTCTACCAATCAATTAATATCATTAGTTGAATTTTTTTGTTGGAAAAATTCCCACAAAAATCATCATGATCCCACCCTTGGGAGTTAATTTTTTAAAAATGCCAAAATCTGCTCTAGAAACCGCAATTCTTAAAATTTCTCAATGAAAATCACATTATAATACTTCATATAATTCTACCAATCAATTAATATCATTAGTTGAATTATTTTCTTGGAAAAATTCCCACAAAAATCATCATGATCCCACCCTTGGGAGTTTTTTTTAATTTTTTAAAAATGCCAAAATCTGCTCTAGAAACCGCAATTCTTAAAATTTCTCAATGAAAATCACATTAGAATACTTCAAATAATTTTACCAATCAATTAATATCATTAGTTGAATTTTTTTCTTGGAAAAATTCCCACCAAAACTCATCATGATCCCACCCTTGGGAGTTTTTTAATTTTTTAAAAATGCCAAAATCTGCTCTAAAAACCGCAATTCTTAAAATTTCTCAATGAAAATCACATTAGAATACTTCAAATAATTCTATCAATCAATTAATATTATTAGTTGAATTATTTTCTTGGAAAAATTCCCACAAAAATCATCATGATCCCACCCTTGGGAGTTTTTTTTTAATTTTTTAAAAATGCCAAAATCTGCTCTAGAAACCGCAATTCTTAAAATTTCTCAATGAAAATCACATTAGAATACTTCAAATAATTCTACCAATCAATTAATATCATTAGTTGAATTTGTTTCTTGGAAAAATTCCCACCAAAAATCATCATGATCCCACCCTTGGGAGTTTTTTTTTAATTTTTTAAAAATGCCAAAATCTGCTCTAGAAACCGCAATTCTTAAAATTTCTCAATGAAAATCACATTAGAATACTTCAAATAATTCTACCAATCAATTAATATCATTAGTTGAATTTTTTTCTTGGAAAAATTCCCACAAAAATCATCATGATCCCACCCTTGGGAGTTTTTTAATTTTTTAAAAATGCCAAAATCTGCTCTAGAAACCGCAATTCTTAAAATTTCTCAATGAAAATCACATTAGAATACTTCAAATAATTCTACCAATCAATTAATATCATTAGTTGATTTTTTTTCTTGGAAAAATTCCCACAAAAATCATCATGATCCCACCCTTGGGAGTTTTTTAATTTTTTAAAAATGCCAAAATCTGCTCTAAAAACCGCAATACTAAAAATTTCTCAATTAAATCACATTAGAATACTTCAAATAATTCTATCAATCAATTAATATCATTAGTTGAATTATTTTCTTGGAAAAATTCCCACAAAAATCATCATGATCCTACCCTTGGGAGTTTTTTTTAATTTTTTAAAAATGCCAAAATCTGCTCTAGAAACCGCAATTCTTAAAATTTATCAATGAAAATCACATTAGAGTACTTCAAATAATTCTATCAATCAAGTAATATCATTAGTTGAATTATTTTCTTGGAAAAATTCCCACAAAAATCATCATGATCCCACCCTTGGGAGTTTTTTTTTTTAATTTTTAAAAATGCCAAAATCTGCTCTAGAAACCGCAATTCTTAAAATTTCTCAATGAAAATCACATTAGAATACTTTAAATAATTCTACCAATCAATTAATATCATTAGTTGAATTATTTTCTTGGAAAAATTCCCACAAAAATCATCAAGATCCCACCCTTGGGAGTTTTTTTTTAATTTTTAAAAATGCCAAAATCTGCTCTAGAAACCGCAATTCTTAAAATTTCTCAATGAAAATCACATTAGAATACTTCAAATAATTCTACCAATCAATTAATATCATTAGTTGAATTTTTTTCTTGGAAAAATTCCCACCAAAACTCATCATGATCCCACCCTTGGGAGTTTTATAATTTTTTAAAAATGCCAAAATCTGCTCTAAAAACCGCAATTCTTAAAATTTCTCAATGAAAATCACATTAGAATACTTCAAATAATTCTATCAATCAATTAATATCATTAGTTGAATTTTTTTCTTGGAAAAATTCCCACAAAAATCATCATGATCCCACCCTTGGGAGTTCTTTTTTTTAATTTTTAAAAATGCCAAAATCTGCTCTAGAAACCGCAATTCTTAAAATTTCTCAATGAAAATCACATTAGAATACTTCAAATAATTCTACCAATCAATTAATATCATTAGTTGAATTTTTTTGTTGGAAAAATTCCCACAAAAATCATCATGATCCCACCCTTGGGAGTTAATTTTTTAAAAATGCCAAAATCTGCTCTAGAAACCGCAATTCTTAAAATTTCTCAATGAAAATCACATTAGAATACTTCAAATAATTTTACCAATCAATTAATATCATTAGTTGAATTTTTTTCTTGGAAAAATTCCCACCAAAACTCATCATGATCCCACCCTTGGGAGTTTTTTAATTTTTTAAAAATGCCAAAATCTGCTCTAAAAACCGCAATTCTTAAAATTTCTCAGTGAAAATCACTTTAGAATACTTCAAATAATTCTACCAATCAATTAATATCATTAGTTGAATTATTTTCTTGGAAAAATTCCCACAAAAATCATCATGATCCCACCCTTGGGAGTTTTTTTTAATTTTTTAAAAATGCCAAAATCTGCTCTAGAAACCGCAATTCTTAAAATTTCTCAATGAAAATCACATTAGAATACTTCAAATAATTCTACCAATCAATTAATATCATTAGTTGAATTTTTTTCTTGGAAAAATTCCCACCAAAACTCATCATGATCCCACCCTTGGGAGTTTTTTTTTAATTTTTTAAAAATGCCAAAATCTGCTCTAGAAACCGCAATTCTTAAAATTTCTCAATGAAAATCACATTAGAATACTTCAAATAATTCTACCAATCAATTAATATCATTAGTTGAATTTTTTTCTTGGAAAAATTCCCACCAAAACTCATCATGATCCCACCCTTGGGAGTTTTTTTTTTAATTTTTTAAAAATGCCAAAATCTGCTCTAAAAACCGCAATTCTTAAAATTTCTCAATGAAAATCACATTAGAATACTTCAAATAATTCTACCAATCAATTAATATCATTAGTTGAATTTTTTTCTTGGAAAAATTCCCACCAAAACTCATCATGATCCCACCCTTTGGAGTTTTTTTTTATTTTTTTAAAAATGCCAAAATCTGCTCTAGAAACCGCAATTCTTAAAATTTCTCAATGAAAATCACATTAGAATACTTCAAATAATTCTACCAATCAATTAATATCATTAGTTGAATTTTTTTCTTGGAAAAATTCCCACCAAAAATCATTATGATCCCACCCTTGGGAGTTTTTTTTTAATTTTTTAAAAATGCCAAAAATCTGCTCTAGAAGCCGCAATTCTTAAAATTTCTCAATGAAAATCACATTAGAATACTTCAAATAATTCTACCAATCAATTAATATCATTAGTTGAATTTTTTTCTTGGAAAAATTCCCACAAAAATCATCAAGATCCCACCCTTGGGAGTTTTTTTTTAATTTTTAAAAATGCCAAAATCTGCTCTAGAAACCGCAATTCTTAAAATTTCTCAATGAAAATCACATTAGAATACTTCAAATAATTCTACCAATCAATTAATATCATTAGTTGAATTTTTTTCTTGGAAAAATTCCCACCAAAGCTCATCATGATCCCACCCTTGGGAGTTTTTTTTAATTTTTTAAAAATGCCAAAATCTGCTCTAAAAACCGCAATTCTTAAAATTTCTCAATGAAAATCACATTAGAATACTTCAAATAATTCTACCAATCAATTAATATCATTAGTTGAATTTTTTTCTTGGAAAAATTCCCACCAAAACTCATCATGATCCCACCCTTGGGAGTTTTTTTTTAATTTTTTAAAAATGCCAAAATCTGCTCTAGAAGCCGCAATTCTTAAAATTTCTCAATGAAAATCACATTAGAATACTTCAAATAATTCTACCAATCAATTAATATCATTAGTTGAATTTTTTTCTTGGAAAAATTCCCACCAAAACTCATCATGATCCCACCCTTGGGAGTTTTTTTTTAATTTTTTAAAAATGCCAAAATCTGCTCTAGAAACCGCAATTCTTAAAATTTCTCAATGAAAATCACATTAGAATACTTCAAATAATTCGACCAATCAATTAATATCATTAGTTGAATTATTTTCTTGGAAAAATTCCCACAAAAATCATCATGATCCCACCCTTGGGAGTTTTTTTTAATTTTTTAAAAATGCCAAAATCTGCTCTAGAAACCGCAATTCTTAAAATTTCTCAATGAAAATCACATTAGAATACTTCAAATAATTTTACCAATCAATTAATATCATTAGTTGAATTTTTTTCTTGGAAAAATTCCCACCAAAACTCATCATGATCCCACCCTTGGGAGTTTTTTAATTTTTTAAAAATGCCAAAATCTGCTCTAAAAACCGCAATTCTTAAAATTTCTCAATGAAAATCACATTAGAATACTTCAAATAATTCTACCAATCAATTAATATCATTAGTTGAATTTTTTTCTTGGAAAAATTCCCACCAAAACTCATCATGATCCCACCCTTGGGAGTTTTTTTTTAATTTTTTAAAAATGCCAAAATCTGCTCTAGAAGCCGCAATTCTTAAAATTTCTCAATGAAAATCACATTAGAATACTTCAAATAATTCTACCAATCAATTAATATCATTAGTTGAATTTTTTTCTTGGAAAAATTCCCACCAAAGCTCATCATGATCCCACCCTTGGGAGTTTTTTAATTTTTTAAAAATGCCAAAATCTGCTCTAAAAACCGCAATTCTTAAAATTTCTCAATGAAAATCACATTAGAATACTTCAAATAATTCTACCAATCAATTAATATCATTAGTTGAATTTTTTTCTTGGAAAAATTCCCACCAAAACTCATCATGATCCCACCCTTGGGAGTTTTTTTTTAATTTTTTAAAAATGCCAAAATCTGCTCTAGAAGCCGCAATTCTTAAAATTTCTCAATGAAAATCACATTAGAATACTTCAAATAATTCTACCAATCAATTAATATCATTAGTTGAATTTTTTTCTTGGAAAAATTCCCACCAAAGCTCATCATGATCCCACCCTTGGGAGTTTTTTTTAATTTTTTAAAAATGCCAAAATCTGCTCTAAAAACCGCAATTCTTAAAATTTCTCAATGAAAATCACATTAGAATACTTCAAATAATTCTATCAATCAATTAATATCATTAGTTGAATTTTTTTCTTGGAAAAATTCCCACCAAAACTCATCATGATCCCACCCTTGGGAGTTTTTTTTTAATTTTTTAAAAATGCCAAAATCTGCTCTAGAAACCGCAATTCTTAAAATTTCTCAATGAAAATCACATTAGAATACTTCAAATAATTTTACCAATCAATTAATATCATTAGTTGAATTTTTTTCTTGGAAAAATTCCCACCAAAACTCATCATGATCCCACCCTTGGGAGTTTTTTAATTTTTTAAAAATGCCAAAATCTGCTCTAGAAACCGCAATTCTTAAAATTTCTCAATGAAAATCACATTAGAATACTTCAAATAATTCGACCAATCAATTAATATCATTAGTTGAATTATTTTCTTGGAAAAATTCCCACAAAAATCATCATGATCCCACCCTTGGGAGTTTTTTTTAATTTTTTAAAAATGCCAAAATCTGCTCTAGAAACCGCAATTCTTAAAATTTCTCAATGAAAATCACATTAGAATACTTCAAATAATTTTACCAATCAATTAATATCATTAGTTGAATTTTTTTCTTGGAAAAATTCCCACCAAAACTCATCATGATCCCACCCTTGGGAGTTTTTTAATTTTTTAAAAATGCCAAAATCTGCTCTAAAAACCGCAATTCTTAAAATTTCTCAATGAAAATCACATTAGAATACTTCAAATAATTCTACCAATCAATTAATATCATTAGTTGAATTTTTTTCTTGGAAAAATTCCCACCAAAACTCATCATGATCCCACCCTTGGGAGTTTTTTTTTAATTTTTTAAAAATGCCAAAATCTGCTCTAGAAGCCGCAATTCTTAAAATTTCTCAATGAAAATCACATTAGAATACTTCAAATAATTCTACCAATCAATTAATATCATTAGTTGAATTTTTTTCTTGGAAAAATTCCCACCAAAGCTCATCATGATCCCACCCTTGGGAGTTTTTTTTAATTTTTTAAAAATGCCAAAATCTGCTCTAAAAACCGCAATTCTTAAAATTTCTCAATGAAAATCACATTAGAATACTTCAAATAATTCTATCAATCAATTAATATCATTAGTTGAATTTTTTTCTTGGAAAAATTCCCACCAAAACTCATCATGATCCCACCCTTGGGAGTTTTTTTTTAATTTTTTAAAAATGCCAAAATCTGCTCTAGAAACCGCAATTCTTAAAATTTCTCAATGAAAATCACATTAGAATACTTCAAATAATTCTACCAATCAATTAATATCATTAGTTGAATTTTTTTCTTGGAAAAATTCCCACCAAAACTCATCATGATCCCACCCTTGGGAGTTTTTTTTTTAATTTTTTAAAAATGCCAAAATCTGCTCTAGAAACCGCAATTCTTAAAATTTCTCAATGAAAATCACATTAGAATACTTCAAATAATTCTACCAATCAATTAATATCATTAGTTGAATTTTTTTCTTGGAAAAATTCCCACCAAAACTCATCATGATCCCACCCTTTGGAGTTTTTTTTTATTTTTTTAAAAATGCCAAAATCTGCTCTAGAAACCGCAATTCTTAAAATTT
Organism: Phlebotomus papatasi; assembly: GCF_024763615.1. Taxonomy (NCBI): domain Eukaryota; kingdom Metazoa; phylum Arthropoda; class Insecta; order Diptera; family Psychodidae; genus Phlebotomus; species Phlebotomus papatasi. Next base: position 260,914 of record NW_026604428.1, read on the forward strand.
CTCAATGAAAATCACATTAGAATACTTCAAATAATTCTACCAATCAATTAATATCATTAGTTGAATTTTTTTCTTGGAAAAATTCCCACCAAAAATCATTATGATCCCACCCTTGGGAGTTTTTTTTTAATTTTTTAAAAATGCCAAAAATCTGCTCTAGAAGCCGCAATTCTTAAAATTTCTCAATGAAAATCACATTAGAATACTTCAAATAATTCTACCAATCAATTAATATCATTAGTTGAATTTTTTTCTTGGAAAAATTCCCACAAAAATCATCAAGATCCCACCCTTGGGAGTTTTTTTTTAATTTTTAAAAATGCCAAAATCTGCTCTAGAAACCGCAATTCTTAAAATTTCTCAATGAAAATCACATTAGAATACTTCAAATAATTCTACCAATCAATTAATATCATTAGTTGAATTTTTTTCTTGGAAAAATTCCCACCAAAGCTCATCATGATCCCACCCTTGGGAGTTTTTTTTAATTTTTTAAAAATGCCAAAATCTGCTCTAAAAACCGCAATTCTTAAAATTTCTCAATGAAAATCACATTAGAATACTTCAAATAATTCTACCAATCAATTAATATCATTAGTTGAATTTTTTTCTTGGAAAAATTCCCACCAAAACTCATCATGATCCCACCCTTGGGAGTTTTTTTTTAATTTTTTAAAAATGCCAAAATCTGCTCTAGAAGCCGCAATTCTTAAAATTTCTCAATGAAAATCACATTAGAATACTTCAAATAATTCTACCAATCAATTAATATCATTAGTTGAATTTTTTTCTTGGAAAAATTCCCACCAAAACTCATCATGATCCCACCCTTGGGAGTTTTTTTTTAATTTTTTAAAAATGCCAAAATCTGCTCTAGAAACCGCAATTCTTAAAATTTCTCAATGAAAATCACATTAGAATACTTCAAATAATTCGACCAATCAATTAATATCATTAGTTGAATTATTTTCTTGGAAAAATTCCCACAAAAATCATCATGATCCCACCCTTGGGAGTTTTTTTTAATTTTTTAAAAATGCCAAAATCTGCTCTAGAAACCGCAATTCTTAAAATTTCTCAATGAAAATCACATTAGAATACTTCAAATAATTTTACCAATCAATTAATATCATTAGTTGAATTTTTTTCTTGGAAAAATTCCCACCAAAACTCATCATGATCCCACCCTTGGGAGTTTTTTAATTTTTTAAAAATGCCAAAATCTGCTCTAAAAACCGCAATTCTTAAAATTTCTCAATGAAAATCACATTAGAATACTTCAAATAATTCTACCAATCAATTAATATCATTAGTTGAATTTTTTTCTTGGAAAAATTCCCACCAAAACTCATCATGATCCCACCCTTGGGAGTTTTTTTTTAATTTTTTAAAAATGCCAAAATCTGCTCTAGAAGCCGCAATTCTTAAAATTTCTCAATGAAAATCACATTAGAATACTTCAAATAATTCTACCAATCAATTAATATCATTAGTTGAATTTTTTTCTTGGAAAAATTCCCACCAAAGCTCATCATGATCCCACCCTTGGGAGTTTTTTTTAATTTTTTAAAAATGCCAAAATCTGCTCTAAAAACCGCAATTCTTAAAATTTCTCAATGAAAATCACATTAGAATACTTCAAATAATTCTATCAATCAATTAATATCATTAGTTGAATTTGTTTCTTGGAAAAATTCCTACCAAAAATCATCATGATCCCACCCTTGGGAGTTTTTTTTTAATTTTTTAAAAATGCCAAAATCTGCTCTAGAAACCGCAATTCTTAAAATTTCTCAATGAAAATCACATTAGAATACTTCAAATAATTTTACCAATCAATTAATATCATTAGTTGAATTTTTTTCTTGGAAAAATTCCCACCAAAACTCATCATGATCCCACCCTTGGGAGTTTTTTAATTTTTTAAAAATGCCAAAATCTGCTCTAAAAACCGCAATTCTTAAAATTTATCAATGAAAATCACATTAGAATACTTCAAATAATTCTATCAATCAATTAATATCATTAGTTGAATTTGTTTCTTGGAAAAATTCCCACAAAAATCATCATGATCCCACCCTTGGGAGTTTTTTTTTTAATTTTTTAAAAATGCCAAAATCTGCTCTAGAAACCGCAATTCTTAAAATTTCTCAATGAAAATCACATTAGAATACTTCAAATAATTTTACCAATCAATTAATATCATTAGTTGAATTTTTTTCTTGGAAAAATTCCCACCAAAACTCATCATGATCCCACCCTTGGGAGTTTTTTAATTTTTTAAAAATGCCAAAATCTGCTCTAAAAACCGCAATTCTTAAAATTTATCAATGAAAATCACATTAGAATACTTCAAATAATTCTATCAATCAATTAATATCATTAGTTGAATTTGTTTCTTGGAAAAATTCCCACAAAAATCATCATGATCCCACCCTTGGGAGTTTTTTTTTAATTTTTTAAAAATGCCAAAATCTGCTCTAGAAACCGCAATTCTTAAAATTTCTCAATGAAAATCACATTAGAATACTTCAAATAATTTTACCAATCAATTAATATCATTAGTTGAATTTTTTTCTTGGAAAAATTCCCACCAAAACTCATCATGATCCCACCCTTGGGAGTTTTTTAATTTTTTAAAAATGCCAAAATCTGCTCTAAAAACCGCAATTCTTAAAATTTCTCAATGAAAATCACATTAGAATACTTCAAATAATTCTACCAATCAATTAATATCATTAGTTGAATTTTTTTCTTGGAAAAATTCCCACAAAAATCATCAAGATCCCACCCTTGGGAGTTTTTTTTTTAATTTTTTAAAAATGCCAAAATCTGCTCTAGAAACCGCAATTCTTAAAATTTCTCAATGAAAATCACATTAGAATACTTCAAATAATTTTACCAATCAATTAATATCATTAGTTGAATTTTTTTCTTGGAAAAATTCCCACCAAAGCTCATCATGATCCCACCCTTGGGAGTTTTTTTTAATTTTTTAAAAATGCCAAAATCTGCTCTAAAAACCGCAATTCTTAAAATTTCTCAATGAAAATCACATTAGAATACTTCAAATAATTCTATCAATCAATTAATATCATTAGTTGAATTTGTTTCTTGGAAAAATTCCCACCAAAACTCATCATGATCCCACCCTTGGGAGTTTTTTTTTAATTTTTTAAAAATGCCAAAATCTGCTCTAGAAACCGCAATTCTTAAAATTTATCAATGAAAATCACATTAGAGTACTTCAAATAATTCTATCAATCAAGTAATATCATTAGTTGAATTATTTTCTTGGAAAAATTCCCACAAAAATCATCATGATCCCACCCTTGGGAGTTTTTTTTTTAATTTTTTAAAAATGCCTGGAGTGGAGTTTTTTTTTTAATTTTTAAAAATGCCAAAATCTGCTCTAGAAACCGCAATTCTTAAAATTTCTCAATGAAAATCACATTAGAATACTTCAAACAATTTTACCAATCAATTAATATCATTAGTTGAATTTTTTTCTTGGAAAAATTCCCACCAAAACTCATCATGATCCCACCCTTGGGAGTTTTTTAATTTTTTAAAAATGCCAAAATCTGCTCTAAAAACCGCAATTCTTAAAATTTCTCAATGAAAATCACATTAGAATACTTCAAATAATTCTACCAATCAATTAATATCATTAGTTGAATTTTTTTCTTGGAAAAATTCCCACAAAAATCATCAAGATCCCACCCTTGGGAGTTTTTTTTTAATTTTTAAAAATGCCAAAATCTGCTCTAGAAACCGCAATTCTTAAAATTTCTCAATGAAAATCACATTAGAATACTTCAAATAATTCTACCAATCAATTAATATCATTAGTTGAATTTTTTTCTTGGAAAAATTCCCACCAAAGCTCATCATGATCCCACCCTTGGGAGTTTTTTTTAATTTTTTAAAAATGCCAAAATCTGCTCTAAAAACCGCAATTCTTAAAATTTCTCAATGAAAATCACATTAGAATACTTCAAATAATTCTACCAATCAATTAATATCATTAGTTGAATTTTTTTCTTGGAAAAATTCCCACCAAAACTCATCATGATCCCACCCTTGGGAGTTTTTTTTTAATTTTTTAAAAATGCCAAAATCTGCTCTAGAAGCCGCAATTCTTAAAATTTCTCAATGAAAATCACATTAGAATACTTCAAATAATTCTACCAATCAATTAATATCATTAGTTGAATTTTTTTCTTGGAAAAATTCCCACCAAAACTCATCATGATCCCACCCTTGGGAGTTTTTTTTAATTTTTTAAAAATGCCAAAATCTGCTCTAGAAACCGCAATTCTTAAAATTTCTCAATGAAAATCACATTAGAATACTTCAAATAATTCTACCAATCAATTAATATCATTAGTTGAATTTTTTTCTTGGAAAAATTCCCACCAAAACTCATCATGATCCCACCCTTGGGAGTTTTTTTTTAATTTTTTAAAAATGCCAAAATCTGCTCTAGAAGCCGCAATTCTTAAAATTTCTCAATGAAAATCACATTAGAATACTTCAAATAATTCTACCAATCAATTAATATCATTAGTTGAATTTTTTTCTTGGAAAAATTCCCACAAAAATCATCAAGATCCCACCCTTGGGAGTTTTTTTTTAATTTTTAAAAATGCCAAAATCTGCTCTAGAAACCGCAATTCTTAAAATTTCTCAATGAAAATCACATTAGAATACTTCAAATAATTCTACCAATCAATTAATATCATTAGTTGAATTTTTTTCTTGGAAAAATTCCCACCAAAGCTCATCAAGATCCCACCCTTGGGAGTTTTTTTTTAATTTTTAAAAATGCCAAAATCTGCTCTAGAAACCGCAATTCTTAAAATTTCTCAATGAAAATCACATTAGAATACTTCAAATAATTCTACCAATCAATTAATATCATTAGTTGAATTTTTTTCTTGGAAAAATTCCCACCAAAGCTCATCATGATCCCACCCTTGGGAGTTTTTTTTTAATTTTTTAAAAATGCCAAAATCTGCTCTAAAAACCGCAATTCTTAAAATTTCTCAATGAAAATCACATTAGAATACTTCAAATAATTCTACCAATCAATTAATGTCATTAGTTGAATTTTTTTCTTGGAAAAATTCCCACCAAAACTCATCATGATCCCACCCTTGGGAGTTTTTTTTTAATTTTTTAAAAATGCCAAAATCTGCTCTAAAAACCGCAATTCTTAAAATTTCTCAATGAAAATCACATTAGAATACTTCAAATAATTCTACCAATCAATTAATATCATTAGTTGAATTTTTTTCTTGGAAAAATTCCCACCAAAACTCATCATGATCCCACCCTTGGGAGTTTTTTAATTTTTTAAAAATGCCAAAATCTGCTCTAAAAACCGCAATTCTTAAAATTTCTCAATGAAAATCACATTAGAATACTTCAAATAATTCTATCAATCAATTAATATCATTAGTTGAATTTGTTTCTTGGAAAAATTCCCACAAAAATCATCATGATCCCACCCTTGGGAGTTTTTTTTTAATTTTTTAAAAATGCCAAAATCTGCTCTAGAAACCGCAATTCTTAAAATTTCTCAATGAAAATCACATTAGAATACTTCAAATAATTTTACCAATCAATTAATATCATTAGTTGAATTTTTTTCTTGGAAAAATTCCCACCAAAACTCATCATGATCCCACCCTTGGGAGTTTTTTAATTTTTTAAAAATGCCAAAATCTGCTCTAAAAACCGCAATTCTTAAAATTTATCAATGAAAATCACATTAGAATACTTCAAATAATTCTATCAATCAATTAATATCATTAGTTGAATTTGTTTCTTGGAAAAATTCCCACAAAAATCATGATGATCCCACCCTTGGGAGTTTTTTTTTAATTTTTTAAAAATGCCAAAATCTGCTCTAGAAACCGCAATTCTTAAAATTTCTCAATGAAAATCACATTAGAATACTTCAAATAATTCTACCAATCAATTAATATCATTAGTTGAATTTTTTTCTTGGAAAAATTCCCACCAAAACTCATCATGATCCCACCCTTGGGAGATCCCACCCTTTTTTTTTTAATTTTTTAAAAATGCCAAAATCTGCTCTAAAAACCGCAATTCTTAAAATTTCTCAATGAAAATCACATTAGAATACTTCAAATAATTCTACCAATCAATTAATATCATTAGTTGAATTTTTTTCTTGGAAAAATTCCCACAAAAATCATCAAGATCCCACCCTTGGGAGTTTTTTTTTTAATTTTTTAAAAATGCCAAAATCTGCTCTAGAAACCGCAATTCTTAAAATTTCTCAATGAAAATCACATTAGAATACTTCAAATAATTTTACCAATCAATTAATATCATTAGTTGAATTTTTTTCTTGGAAAAATTCCCACCAAAGCTCATCATGATCCCACCCTTGGGAGTTTTTTTTAATTTTTTAAAAATGCCAAAATCTGCTCTAAAAACCGCAATTCTTAAAATTTCTCAATGAAAATCACATTAGAATACTTCAAATAATTCTATCAATCAATTAATATCATTAGTTGAATTTGTTTCTTGGAAAAATTCCCACCAAAACTCATCATGATCCCACCCTTGGGAGTTTTTTTTTAATTTTTTAAAAATGCCAAAATCTGCTCTAGAAACCGCAATTCTTAAAATTTATCAATGAAAATCACATTAGAGTACTTCAAATAATTCTATCAATCAAGTAATATCATTAGTTGAATTATTTTCTTGGAAAAATTCCCACAAAAATCATCATGATCCCACCCTTGGGAGTTTTTTTTTTAATTTTTAAAAATGCCAAAATCTGCTCTAGAAACCGCAATTCTTAAAATTTCTCAATGAAAATCACATTAGAATACTTCAAATAATTTTACCAATCAATTAATATCATTAGTTGAATTTTTTTCTTGGAAAAATTCCCACCAAAACTCATCATGATCCCACCCTTGGGAGTTTTTTAATTTTTTAAAAATGCCAAAATCTGCTCTAAAAACCGCAATTCTTAAAATTTCTCAATGAAAATCACATTAGAATACTTCAAATAATTCTACCAATCAATTAATATCATTAGTTGAATTTTTTTCTTGGAAAAATTCCCACAAAAATCATCAAGATCCCACCCTTGGGAGTTTTTTTTTAATTTTTAAAAATGCCAAAATCTGCTCTAGAAACCGCAATTCTTAAAATTTCTCAATGAAAATCACATTAGAATATTTCAAATAATTCTACCAATCAATTAATATCATTAGTTGAATTTTTTTCTTGGAAAAATTCCCACCAAAGCTCATCATGATCCCACCCTTGGGAGTTTTTTTTAATTTTTTAAAAATGCCAAAATCTGCTCTAAAAACCGCAATTCTTAAAATTTCTCAATGAAAATCACATTAGAATACTTCAAATAATTCTATCAATCAATTAATATCATTAGTTGAATTTGTTTCTTGGAAAAATTCCCACCAAAACTCATCATGATCCCACCCTTGGGAGTTTTTTTTTAATTTTTTAAAAATGCCAAAATCTGCTCTAGAAACCGCAATTCTTAAAATTTATCAATGAAAATCACATTAGAGTACTTCAAATAATTCTATCAATCAAGTAATATCATTAGTTGAATTATTTTCTTGGAAAAATTCCCACAAAAATCATCATGATCCCACCCTTGGGAGTTTTTTTTTTAATTTTTAAAAATGCCAAAATCTGCTCTAGAAACCGCAATTCTTAAAATTTCTCAATGAAAATCACATTAGAATACTTCAAACAATTTTACCAATCAATTAATATCATTAGTTGAATTTTTTTCTTGGAAAAATTCCCACCAAAACTCATCATGATCCCACCCTTGGGAGTTTTTTTTTTAATTTTTTAAAAATGCCAAAATCTGCTCTAAAAACCGCAATTCTTAAAATTTCTCAATGAAAATCACATTAGAATACTTCAAATAATTCTACCAATCAATTAATATCATTAGTTGAATTTTTTTCTTGGAAAAATTCCCACAAAAATCATCAAGATCCCACCCTTGGGAGTTTTTTTTTAATTTTTAAAAATGCCAAAATCTGCTCTAGAAACCGCAATTCTTAAAATTTCTCAATGAAAATCACATTAGAATACTTCAAATAATTCTACCAATCAATTAATATCATTAGTTGAATTTTTTTCTTGGAAAAATTCCCACCAAAGCTCATCATGATCCCACCCTTGGGAGTTTTTTTTAATTTTTTAAAAATGCCAAAATCTGCTCTAAAAACCGCAATTCTTAAAATTTCTCAATGAAAATCACATTAGAATACTTCAAATAATTCTACCAATCAATTAATATCATTAGTTGAATTTTTTTCTTGGAAAAATTCCCACCAAAACTCATCATGATCCCACCCTTGGGAGTTTTTTTTTAATTTTTTAAAAATGCCAAAATCTGCTCTAGAAGCCGCAATTCTTAAAATTTCTCAATGAAAATCACATTAGAATACTTCAAATAATTCTACCAATCAATTAATATCATTAGTTGAATTTTTTTCTTGGAAAAATTCCCACCAAAACTCATCATGATCCCACCCTTGGGAGTTTTTTTTAATTTTTTAAAAATGCCAAAATCTGCTCTAGAAACCGCAATTCTTAAAATTTCTCAATGAAAATCACATTAGAATACTTCAAATAATTCTACCAATCAATTAATATCATTAGTTGAATTTTTTTCTTGGAAAAATTCCCACCAAAACTCATCATGATCCCACCCTTGGGAGTTTTTTTTTAATTTTTTAAAAATGCCAAAATCTGCTCTAGAAGCCGCAATTCTTAAAATTTCTCAATGAAAATCACATTAGAATACTTCAAATAATTCTACCAATCAATTAATATCATTAGTTGAATTTTTTTCTTGGAAAAATTCCCACAAAAATCATCAAGATCCCACCCTTGGGAGTTTTTTTTTAATTTTTAAAAATGCCAAAATCTGCTCTAGAAACCGCAATTCTTAAAATTTCTCAATGAAAATCACATTAGAATACTTCAAATAATTCTACCAATCAATTAATATCATTAGTTGAATTTTTTTCTTGGAAAAATTCCCACCAAAGCTCATCAAGATCCCACCCTTGGGAGTTTTTTTTTAATTTTTAAAAATGCCAAAATCTGCTCTAGAAACCGCAATTCTTAAAATTTCTCAATGAAAATCACATTAGAATACTTCAAATAATTCTACCAATCAATTAATATCATTAGTTGAATTTTTTTCTTGGAAAAATTCCCACCAAAGCTCATCATGATCCCACCCTTGGGAGTTTTTTTTTAATTTTTTAAAAATGCCAAAATCTGCTCTAAAAACCGCAATTCTTAAAATTTCTCAATGAAAATCACATTAGAATACTTCAAATAATTCTACCAATCAATTAATGTCATTAGTTGAATTTTTTTCTTGGAAAAATTCCCACCAAAACTCATCATGATCCCACCCTTGGGAGTTTTTTAATTTTTTAAAAATGCCAAAATCTGCTCTAAAAACCGCAATTCTTAAAATTTCTCAATGAAAATCACATTAGAATACTTCAAATAATTCTACCAATCAATTAATATCATTAGTTGAATTTTTTTCTTGGAAAAATTCCCACCAAAACTCATCATGATCCCACCCTTGGGAGTTTTTTAATTTTTTAAAAATGCCAAAATCTGCTCTAAAAACCGCAATTCTTAAAATTTCTCAATGAAAATCACATTAGAATACTTCAAATAATTCTATCAATCAATTAATATCATTAGTTGAATTTGTTTCTTGGAAAAATTCCCACAAAAATCATCATGATCCCACCCTTGGGAGTTTTTTTTTAATTTTTTAAAAATGCCAAAATCTGCTCTAGAAACCGCAATTCTTAAAATTTCTCAATGAAAATCACATTAGAATACTTCAAATAATTTTACCAATCAATTAATATCATTAGTTGAATTTTTTTCTTGGAAAAATTCCCACCAAAACTCATCATGATCCCACCCTTGGGAGTTTTTTAATTTTTTAAAAATGCCAAAATCTGCTCTAAAAACCGCAATTCTTAAAATTTATCAATGAAAATCACATTAGAATACTTCAAATAATTCTATCAATCAATTAATATCATTAGTTGAATTTGTTTCTTGGAAAAATTCCCACAAAAATCATGATGATCCCACCCTTGGGAGTTTTTTTTTAATTTTTTAAAAATGCCAAAATCTGCTCTAGAAACCGCAATTCTTAAAATTTCTCAATGAAAATCACATTAGAATACTTCAAATAATTTTACCAATCAATTAATATCATTAGTTGAATTTTTTTCTTGGAAAAATTCCCACCAAAACTCATCATGATCCCACCCTTGGGAGTTTTTTAATTTTTTAAAAATGCCAAAATCTGCTCTAAAAACCGCAATTCTTAAAATTTCTCAATGAAAATCACATTAGAATACTTCAAATAATTCTACCAATCAATTAATATCATTAGTTGAATTTTTTTCTTGGAAAAATTCCCACAAAAATCATCAAGATCCCACCCTTGGGAGTTTTTTTTTTAATTTTTTAAAAATGCCAAAATCTGCTCTAGAAACCGCAATTCTTAAAATTTCTCAATGAAAATCACATTAGAATACTTCAAATAATTTTACCAATCAATTAATATCATTAGTTGAATTTTTTTCTTGGAAAAATTCCCACCAAAGCTCATCATGATCCCACCCTTGGGAGTTTTTTTTAATTTTTTAAAAATGCCAAAATCTGCTCTAAAAACCGCAATTCTTAAAATTTCTCAATGAAAATCACATTAGAATACTTCAAATAATTCTATCAATCAATTAATATCATTAGTTGAATTTGTTTCTTGGAAAAATTCCCACCAAAACTCATCATGATCCCACCCTTGGGAGTTTTTTTTTAATTTTTTAAAAATGCCAAAATCTGCTCTAGAAACCGCAATTCTTAAAATTTATCAATGAAAATCACATTAGAGTACTTCAAATAATTCTATCAATCAAGTAATATCATTAGTTGAATTATTTTCTTGGAAAAATTCCCACAAAAATCATCATGATCCCACCCTTGGGAGTTTTTTTTTTAATTTTTAAAAATGCCAAAATCTGCTCTAGAAACCGCAATTCTTAAAATTTCTCAATGAAAATCACATTAGAATACTTCAAATAATTTTACCAATCAATTAATATCATTAGTTGAATTTTTTTCTTGGAAAAATTCCCACCAAAACTCATCATGATCCCACCCTTGGGAGTTTTTTAATTTTTTAAAAATGCCAAAATCTGCTCTAAAAACCGCAATTCTTAAAATTTCTCAATGAAAATCACATTAGAATACTTCAAATAATTCTACCAATCAATTAATATCATTAGTTGAATTTTTTTCTTGGAAAAATTCCCACAAAAATCATCAAGATCCCACCCTTGGGAGTTTTTTTTTAATTTTTAAAAATGCCAAAATCTGCTCTAGAAACCGCAATTCTTAAAATTTCTCAATGAAAATCACATTAGAATATTTCAAATAATTCTACCAATCAATTAATATCATTAGTTGAATTTTTTTCTTGGAAAAATTCCCACCAAAGCTCATCAAGATCCCACCCTTGGGAGTTTTTTTTTAATTTTTAAAAATGCCAAAATCTGCTCTAGAAACCGCAATTCTTAAAATTTCTCAATGAAAATCACATTAGAATACTTCAAATAATTCTACCAATCAATTAATATCATTAGTTGAATTTTTTTCTTGGAAAAATTCCCACCAAAGCTCATCATGATCCCACCCTTGGGAGTTTTTTTTAATTTTTTAAAAATGCCAAAATCTGCTCTAAAAACCGCAATTCTTAAAATTTCTCAATGAAAATCACATTAGAATACTTCAAATAATTCTACCAATCAATTAATATCATTAGTTGAATTTTTTTCTTGGAAAAATTCCCACCAAAACTCATCATGATCCCACCCTTGGGAGTTTTTTTTTAATTTTTTAAAAATGCCAAAATCTGCTCTAGAAGCCGCAATTCTTAAAATTTCTCAATGAAAATCACATTAGAATACTTCAAATAATTTTACCAATCAATTAATATCATTAGTTGAATTTTTTTCTTGGAAAAATTCCCACCAAAACTCATCATGATCCCACCCTTGGGAGTTTTTTAATTTTTTAAAAATGCCAAAATCTGCTCTAAAAACCGCAATTCTTAAAATTTCTCAATGAAAATCACATTAGAATACTTCAAATAATTCTACCAATCAATTAATATCATTAGTTGAATTTTTTTCTTGGAAAAATTCCCACAAAAATCATCAAGATCCCACCCTTGGGAGTTTTTTTTTAATTTTTAAAAATGCCAAAATCTGCTCTAGAAACCGCAATTCTTAAAATTTCTCAATGAAAATCACATTAGAATACTTCAAATAATTCTACCAATCAATTAATATCATTAGTTGAATTTTTTTCTTGGAAAAATTCCCACCAAAGCTCATCAAGATCCCACCCTTGGGAGTTTTTTTTTAATTTTTAAAAATGCCAAAATCTGCTCTAGAAACCGCAATTCTTAAAATTTCTCAATGAAAATCACATTAGAATACTTCAAATAATTCTACCAATCAATTAATATCATTAGTTGAATTTTTTTCTTGGAAAAATTCCCACCAAAGCTCATCATGATCCCACCCTTGGGAGTTTTTTTTTTATTTTTTAAAAATGCCAAAATCTGCTCTAGAAACCGCAATTCTTAAAATTTCTCAATGAAAATCACATTAGAATACTTCAAATAATTCTACCAATCAATTAATATCATTAGTTGAATTTTTTTCTTGGAAAAATTCCCACCAAAACTCATCATGATCCCACCCTTGGGAGTTTTTTAATTTTTTAAAAATGCCAAAATCTGCTCTAAAAACCGCAATTCTTAAAATTTCTCAATGAAAATCACATTAGAATACTTCAAATAATTCTACCAATCAATTAATATCATTAGTTGAATTTTTTTCTTGGAAAAATTCCCACCAAAACTCATCATGATCCCACCCTTGGGAGTTTTTTAATTTTTTAAAAATGCCAAAATCTGCTCTAAAAACCGCAATTCTTAAAATTTCTCAATGAAAATCACATTAGAATACTTCAAATAATTCTACCAATCAATTAATATCATTAGTTGAATTTTTTTCTTGGAAAAATTCCCACCAAAACTCATCATGATCCCACCCTTGGGAGTTTTTTTTTAATTTTTTAAAAATGCCAAAATCTGCTCTAGAAGCCGCAATTCTTAAAATTTCTCAATGAAAATCACATTAGAATACTTCAAATAATTCTACCAATCAATTAATATCATTAGTTGAATTTTTTTCTTGGAAAAATTCCCACCAAAGCTCATCATGATCCCACCCTTGGGAGTTTTTTTTAATTTTTTAAAAATGCCAAAATCTGCTCTAAAAACCGCAATTCTTAAAATTTCTCAATGAAAATCACATTAGAATACTTCAAATAATTCTATCAATCAATTAATATCATTAGTTGAATTTGTTTCTTGGAAAAATTCCTACCAAAAATCATCATGATCCCACCCTTGGGAGTTTTTTTTTAATTTTTTAAAAATGCCAAAATCTGCTCTAGAAACCGCAATTCTTAAAATTTCTCAATGAAAATCACATTAGAATACTTCAAATAATTTTACCAATCAATTAATATCATTAGTTGAATTTTTTTCTTGGAAAAATTCCCACCAAAACTCATCATGATCCCACCCTTGGGAGTTTTTTAATTTTTTAAAAATGCCAAAATCTGCTCTAAAAACCGCAATTCTTAAAATTTATCAATGAAAATCACATTAGAATACTTCAAATAATTCTATCAATCAATTAATATCATTAGTTGAATTTGTTTCTTGGAAAAATTCCCACAAAAATCATCATGATCCCACCCTTGGGAGTTTTTTTTTAATTTTTTAAAAATGCCAAAATCTGCTCTAGAAACCGCAATTCTTAAAATTTCTCAATGAAAATCACATTAGAATACTTCAAATAATTTTACCAATCAATTAATATGATTAGTTGAATTTTTTTCTTGGAAAAATTCCCACCAAAACTCATCATGATCCCACCCTTGGGAGTTTTATAATTTTTTAAAAATGCCAAAATCTGCTCTAAAAACCGCAATTCTTAAAATTTATCAATGAAAATCACATTAGAATACTTCAAATAATTCTATCAATCAATTAATATCATTAGTTGAATTTGTTTCTTGGAAAAATTCCCACAAAAATCATCATGATCCCACCCTTGGGAGTTTTTTTTTAATTTTTTAAAAATGCCAAAATCTGCTCTAGAAACCGCAATTCTTAAAATTTCTCAATGAAAATCACATTAGAATACTTCAAATAATTTTACCAATCAATTAATATCATTAGTTGAATTTTTTTCTTGGAAAAATTCCCACCAAAGCTCATCATGATCCCACCCTTGGGAGTTTTTTTTAATTTTTTAAAAATGCCAAAATCTGCTCTAAAAACCGCAATTCTTAAAATTTCTCAATGAAAATCACATTAGAATACTTCAAATAATTCTATCAATCAATTAATATCATTAGTTGAATTTGTTTCTTGGAAAAATTCCCACCAAAAATCATCATGATCCCACCCTTGGGAGTTTTTTTTTAATTTTTTAAAAATGCCAAAATCTGCTCTAGAAACCGCAATTCTTAAAATTTATCAATGAAAATCACATTAGAGTACTTCAAATAATTCTATCAATCAAGTAATATCATTAGTTGAATTATTTTCTTGGAAAAATTCCCACAAAAATCATCATGATCCCACCCTTGGGAGTTTTTTTTTTAATTTTTAAAAATGCCAAAATCTGCTCTAGAAACCGCAATTCTTAAAATTTCTCAATGAAAATCACATTAGAATACTTTAAATAATTCTACCAATCAATTAATATCATTAGTTGAATTATTTTCTTGGAAAAATTCCCACAAAAATCATCAAGATCCCACCCTTGGGAGTTTTTTTTTAATTTTTAAAAATGCCAAAATCTGCTCTAGAAACCGCAATTCTTAAAATTTCTCAATGAAAATCACATTAGAATACTTCAAATAATTCTACCAATCAATTAATATCATTAGTTGAATTTTTTTCTTGGAAAAATTCCCACCAAAACTCATCATGATCCCACCCTTGGGAGTTTTTTAATATTTTAAAAATGCCAAAATCTGCTCTAAAAACCGCAATTCTTAAAATTTCTCAATGAAAATCACATTAGAATACTTCAAATAATTCTATCAATCAATTAATATCATTAGTTGAATTTTTTTCTTGGAAAAATTCCCACAAAAATCATCATGATCCCACCCTTGGGAGTTCTTTTTTTTAATTTTTAAAAATGCCAAAATCTGCTCTAGAAACCGCAATTCTTAAAATTTCTCAATGAAAATCACATTAGAATACTTCAAATAATTCTACCAATCAATTAATATCATTAGTTGAATTTTTTTGTTGGAAAAATTCCCACAAAAATCATCATGATCCCACCCTTGGGAGTTAATTTTTTAAAAATGCCAAAATCTGCTCTAGAAACCGCAATTCTTAAAATTTCTCAATGAAAATCACATTATAATACTTCATATAATTCTACCAATCAATTAATATCATTAGTTGAATTATTTTCTTGGAAAAATTCCCACAAAAATCATCATGATCCCACCCTTGGGAGTTTTTTTTAATTTTTTAAAAATGCCAAAATCTGCTCTAGAAACCGCAATTCTTAAAATTTCTCAATGAAAATCACATTAGAATACTTCAAATAATTTTACCAATCAATTAATATCATTAGTTGAATTTTTTTCTTGGAAAAATTCCCACCAAAACTCATCATGATCCCACCCTTGGGAGTTTTTTAATTTTTTAAAAATGCCAAAATCTGCTCTAAAAACCGCAATTCTTAAAATTTCTCAATGAAAATCACATTAGAATACTTCAAATAATTCTATCAATCAATTAATATTATTAGTTGAATTATTTTCTTGGAAAAATTCCCACAAAAATCATCATGATCCCACCCTTGGGAGTTTTTTTTAATTTTTTAAAAATGCCAAAATCTGCTCTAGAAACCGCAATTCTTAAAATTTCTCAATGAAAATCACATTAGAATACTTCAAATAATTCTACCAATCAATTAATATCATTAGTTGAATTTGTTTCTTGGAAAAATTCCCACCAAAAATCATCATGATCCCACCCTTGGGAGTTTTTTTTTAATTTTTTAAAAATGCCAAAATCTGCTCTAGAAACCGCAATTCTTAAAATTTCTCAATGAAAATCACATTAGAATACTTCAAATAATTCTACCAATCAATTAATATCATTAGTTGAATGTTTTTCTTGGAAAAATTCCCACCAAAAATCATCATGATCCCACCCTTGGGAGTTTTTTTTTAATTTTTTAAAAATGCCAAAATCTGCTCTAGAAACCGCAATTCTTAAAATTTCTCAATGAAAATCACATTAGAATACTTCAAATAATTCTACCAATCAATTAATATCATTAGTTGATTTTTTTTCTTGGAAAAATTCCCACAAAAATCATCATGATCCCACCCTTGGGAGTTTTTTAATTTTTTAAAAATGCCAAAATCTGCTCTAAAAACCGCAATACTAAAAATTTCTCAATTAAATCACATTAGAATACTTCAAATAATTCTATCAATCAATTAATATCATTAGTTGAATTATTTTCTTGGAAAAATTCCCACAAAAATCATCATGATCCTACCCTTGGGAGTTTTTTTTAATTTTTTAAAAATGCCAAAATCTGCTCTAGAAACCGCAATTCTTAAAATTTATCAATGAAAATCACATTAGAGTACTTCAAATAATTCTATCAATCAAGTAATATCATTAGTTGAATTATTTTCTTGGAAAAATTCCCACAAAAATCATCATGATCCCACCCTTGGGAGTTTTTTTTTTAATTTTTAAAAATGCCAAAATCTGCTCTAGAAACCGCAATTCTTAAAATTTCTCAATGAAAATCACATTAGAATACTTTAAATAATTCTACCAATCAATTAATATCATTAGTTGAATTATTTTCTTGGAAAAATTCCCACAAAAATCATCAAGATCCCACCCTTGGGAGTTTTTTTTTAATTTTTAAAAATGCCAAAATCTGCTCTAGAAACCGCAATTCTTAAAATTTCTCAATGAAAATCACATTAGAATACTTCAAATAATTCTACCAATCAATTAATATCATTAGTTGAATTTTTTTCTTGGAAAAATTCCCACCAAAACTCATCATGATCCCACCCTTGGGAGTTTTTTAATTTTTTAAAAATGCCAAAATCTGCTCTAAAAACCGCAATTCTTAAAATTTCTCAATGAAAATCACATTAGAATACTTCAAATAATTCTATCAATCAATTAATATCATTAGTTGAATTTTTTTCTTGGAAAAATTCCCACAAAAATCATCATGATCCCACCCTTGGGAGTTCTTTTTTTTAATTTTTAAAAATGCCAAAATCTGCTCTAGAAACCGCAATTCTTAAAATTTCTCAATGAAAATCACATTAGAATACTTCAAATAATTCTACCAATCAATTAATATCATTAGTTGAATTTTTTTGTTGGAAAAATTCCCACAAAAATCATCATGATCCCACCCTTGGGAGTTAATTTTTTAAAAATGCCAAAATCTGCTCTAGAAACCGCAATTCTTAAAATTTCTCAATGAAAATCACATTAGAATACTTCAAATAATTTTACCAATCAATTAATATCATTAGTTGAATTTTTTTCTTGGAAAAATTCCCACCAAAACTCATCATGATCCCACCCTTGGGAGTTTTTTAATTTTTTAAAAATGCCAAAATCTGCTCTAAAAACCGCAATTCTTAAAATTTCTCAGTGAAAATCACTTTAGAATACTTCAAATAATTCTACCAATCAATTAATATCATTAGTTGAATTATTTTCTTGGAAAAATTCCCACAAAAATCATCATGATCCCACCCTTGGGAGTTTTTTTTAATTTTTTAAAAATGCCAAAATCTGCTCTAGAAACCGCAATTCTTAAAATTTCTCAATGAAAATCACATTAGAATACTTCAAATAATTCTACCAATCAATTAATATCATTAGTTGAATTTTTTTCTTGGAAAAATTCCCACCAAAACTCATCATGATCCCACCCTTGGGAGTTTTTTTTTAATTTTTTAAAAATGCCAAAATCTGCTCTAGAAACCGCAATTCTTAAAATTTCTCAATGAAAATCACATTAGAATACTTCAAATAATTCTACCAATCAATTAATATCATTAGTTGAATTTTTTTCTTGGAAAAATTCCCACCAAAACTCATCATGATCCCACCCTTGGGAGTTTTTTTTTTAATTTTTTAAAAATGCCAAAATCTGCTCTAGAAACCGCAATTCTTAAAATTTCTCAATGAAAATCACATTAGAATACTTCAAATAATTCTACCAATCAATTAATATCATTAGTTGAATTTTTTTCTTGGAAAAATTCCCACCAAAACTCATCAAGATCCCACCCTTTGGAGTTTTTTTTTATTTTTTTAAAAATGCCAAAATCTGCTCTAGAAACCGCAATTCTTAAAATTTCTCAATGAAAATCACATTAGAATACTTCAAATAATTCTACCAATCAATTAATATCATTAGTTGAATTTTTTTCTTGGAAAAATTCCCACCAAAAATCATTATGATCCCACCCTTGGGAGTTTTTTTTTAATTTTTTAAAAATGCCAAAAATCTGCTCTAGAAGCCGCAATTCTTAAAATTTCTCAATGAAAATCACATTAGAATACTTCAAATAATTCTACCAATCAATTAATATCATTAGTTGAATTTTTTTCTTGGAAAAATTCCCACCAAAACTCATCATGATCCCACCCTTGGGAGTTTTTTTTAATTTTTTAAAAATGCCAAAATCTGCTCTAGAAACCGCAATTCTTAAAATTTCTCAATGAAAATCACATTAGAATACTTCAAATAATTCTACCAATCAATTAATATCATTAGTTGAATTATTTTCTTGGAAAAATTCCCACAAAAATCATCATGATCCCACCCTTGGGAGTTTTTTTTTAATTTTTTAAAAATGCCAAAATCTGCTCTAGAAACCGCAATTCTTAAAATTTCTCAATGAAAATCACATTATAATACTTCAAATAATTCTACCAATCAATTAATATCATTAGTTGAATTTTTTTCTTGGAAAAATTCCCACCAAAAATCATCATGATCCCACCCTTGGAAGTTTTTTAATTTTTTAAAAATGCCAAAATCTGCTCTAAAAACCGCAATTCTTAAAATTTCTCAATGAAAATCACATTAGAATACTTCAAATAATTCTATCAATCAATTAATATCATTAGTTGAATTATTTTCTTGGAAAAATTCCCACAAAAATCATCATGATCCCATCCTTGGGAGTTTTTTAATTTTTTAAAAATGCCAAAATCTGCTCTAAAAACCGCAATTCTTAAAATTTCTCAATGAAAATCACATTAGAATACTTCAAATAATTCTACCAATCAATTAATATCATTAGTTGAATTTTTTTCTTGGAAAAATTCCCACCAAAACTCATCATGATCCCACCCTTGGGAGTTTTTTTTAATTTTTTAAAAATGCCAAAATCTGCTCTAAAAACCGCAATTCTTAAAATTTCTCAATGAAAATCACATTAGAATACTTCAAATAATTCTATCAATCAATTAATATCATTAGTTGAATTTTTTTCTTGGAAAAATTCCCACCAAAAATCATCATGATCCCACCCTTGGGAGTTTTTTTTTAATTTTTTAAAAATGCCAAAATCTGCTCTAGAAGCCGCAATTCTTAAAATTTCTCAATGAAAATCACATTAGAATACTTCAAATAATTCTACCAATCAATTAATATCATTAGTTGAATTTTTTTCTTGGAAAAATTCCCACAAAAATCATCATGATCCCACCCTTGGGAGTTTTTTAATTTTTTAAAAATGCCAAAATCTGCTCTAGAAACCGCAATTCTTAAAATTTCTCAATGAAAATCACATTAGAATACTTCAAATAATTCTACCAATCAATTAATATCATTAGTTGAATTTTTTTCTTGGAAAAATTCCCACCAAAAATCATCATGATCCCACCCTTGGGAGTTTTTTTTTAATTTTTTAAAAATGCCAAAATCTGCTCTAGAAGCCGCAATTCTTAAAATTTCTCAATGAAATTACATTAGAATACTTCAAATAATTCTACCAATCAATTAATATCATTAGTTGAATTTTTTTCTTGGAAAAATTCCCACCAAAACTCATCATGATCCCACCCTTGGGAGTTTTTTTTAATTTTTTAAAAATGCCAAAATCTGCTCTAGAAACCGCAATTCTTAAAATTTCTCAATGAAAATCACATTAGAATACTTCAAATAATTCTACCAATCAATTATTATCATTAGTTGAATTTTTTTCTTGGAAAAATTCCCACCAAAAATCATCATGATCCCACCCTTGGGAGTTTTTTTTTAATTTTTTAAAAATGCCAAAATCTGCTCTAGAAACCGCAATTCTTAAAATTTCTCAATGAAAATTACATTAGAATACTTCAAATAATTCTACCAATCAATTAATATCATTAGTTGAATTATTTTCTTGGAAAAATTCCCACAAAAATCATCATGATCCCACCCTTGGGAGTTTTTTAATTTTTTAAAAATGCCAAAATCTGCTCTAGAAGCCGCAATTCTTAAAATTTCTCAATGAAAATCACATTAGAATACTTCAAATAATTCTACCAATCAATTAATATCATTAGTTGAATTTTTTTCTTGGAAAAATTCCCACAAAAATCATCATGATCCCACCCTTGGGAGTTTTTTAATTTTTTAAAAATGCCAAAATCTGCTCTAGAAACCGCAATTCTTAAAATTTCTCAATGAAAATTACATTAGAATACTTCAAATAATTCTACCAATCAATTATTATCATTAGTTGAATTTTTTTCTTGGAAAAATTCCCACCAAAAATCATCATGATCCCACCCTTGGGAGTTTTTTTTTTAATTTTTTAAAAATGCCAAAATCTGCTCTAGAAACCGCGATTCTTAAAATTTCTCAATGAAAATCACATTAGAATACTTCAAATAATTCTACCAATCAATTAATATCATTAGTTGAATTTTTTTCTTGGAAAAATTCCCACCAAAACTCATCATGATCCCACCCTTGGGAGTTTTTTAATTTTTTAAAAATGCCAAAATCTGCTCTAGAAACCGCAATTCTTAAAATTTCTCAATGAAAATCACATTAGAATACTTCAAATAATTCTACCAATCAATTAATATCATTAGTTGAATTTTTTTCTTGGAAAAATTCCCACCAAAACTCATCATGATCCCACCCTTGGGAGTTTTTTTTTAATTTTTTAAAAATGCCAAAATCTGCTCTAGAAACCGCAATTCTTAAAATTTCTCAATGAAAATCACATTAGAATACTTCAAATAATTCTACCAATCAATTAATATCATTAGTTGAATTTTTTTCTTGGAAAAATTCCCACCAAAAATCATCATGATCCCACCCTTGGGAGTTTTTTTTAATTTTTTAAAAATGCCAAAATCTGCTCTAAAAACCGCAATTCTTAAAATTTCTCAATGAAAATCACATTAGAATACTTCAAATAATTCTACCAATCAATTAATATCATTAGTTGAATTTTTTTCTTGGAAAAATTCCCACAAAAATCATCATGATCCCACCCTTGGGAGTTTTTTAATTTTTTAAAAATGCCAAAATCTGCTCTAGAAACCGCAATTCTTAAAATTTCTCAATGAAAATCACATTAGAATACTTCAAATAATTCTACCAATCAATTAATATCATTAGTTGAATTATTTTCTTGGAAAAATTCCCACAAAAATCATCATGATCCCACCCTTGGGAGTTTTTTTTAATTTTTTAAAAATGCCAAAATCTGCTCTAGAAACCGCAATTCTTAAAATTTCTCAATGAAAATCACATTAGAATACTTCAAATAATTCTATCAATCAATTAATATCATTAGTTGAATTTGTTTCTTGGAAAAATTCCCACAAAAATCATCATGATCCCACCCTTGGGAGTTTTTTAATTTTTTAAAAATGCCAAAATCTGCTCTAGAAACCGCAATTCTTAAAATTTCTCAATGAAAATCACATTAGAATACTTCAAATAATTCTACAAATCAATTAATATCATTAGTTGAATTATTTTCTTGGAAAAATTCCCACAAAAATCATCATGATCCCACCCTTGGGAGTTTTTTTTTAATTTTTTAAAAATGCCAAAATCTGCTCTAGAAACCGCAATTCTTAAAATTTCTCAATGAAAATCACATTAGAATACTTCAAATAATTCTACCAATCAATTAATATCATTAGTTGAATTATTTTCTTGGAAAAATTCCCACCAAAAATCATCATGACCCCACCCTTGGGAGGTTTTTTTTAATTTTTTAAAAATGCCAAAATCTGCTCTAGAAACCGCAATTCTTAAAATTTCTCAATGAAAATCACATTAGAATACTTCAAATAATTCTACCAATCAATTAATATCATTAGTTGAATTATTTTCTTGGAAAAATTCCCACCAAAAATCATCATGACCCCACCCTTGGGAGTTTTTTTTAATTTTTTAAAAATGCCAAAATCTGCTCTAGAAACCGCAATTCTTAAAATTTCTCAATGAAAATCACATTAGAATACTTCAAATAATTCTACCAATCAATTAATATCATTAGTTGAATTTTTTTCTTGGAAAAATTCCCACCAAAAATCATCATGATCCCACCCTTGGGAGTTTTTTTTTTAATTTTTTAAAAATGCCAAAATCTGCTCTAGAAGCCGCAATTCTTAAAATTTCTCAATGAAAATCACATTAGAATACTTCAAATAATTCTACCAATCAATTAATATCATTAGTTGAATTTTTTTCTTGGAAAAATTCCCACCAAAACTCATCATGATCCCACCCTTGGGAGTTTTTTTTTAATTTTTTCAAAATGCCAAAATCTGCTCTACAAACCGCAATTCTTAAAATTTCTCAATGAAAATCACATTAGAATACTTCAAATAATTCTACCAATCAATTAATATCATTAGTTGAATTTTTTTCTTGGAAAAATTCCCACCAAAACTCATCATGATCCCACCCTTGGGAGTTTTTTAATTTTTTAAAAATGCCAAAATCTGCTCTAGAAACCGCAATTCTTAAAATTTCTCAATGAAAATCACATTAGAATACTTCAAATAATTCTACCAATCAATTAATATCATTAGTTGAATTATTTTCTTGGAAAAATTCCCACAAAAATCATCATGATCCCACCCTTGGGAGTTTTCTTTAATTTTTTAAAAATGCCAAAATCTGCTCTAGAAACCGCAATTCTTAAAATTTCTCAATGAAAATCACATTAGAATACTTCAAATAATTCTATCAATCAATTAATATCATTAGTTGAATTTGTTTCTTGGAAAAATTCCCACAAAAATCATCATGATCCCACCCTTGGGAGTTTTCTTTAATTTTTTAAAAATGCCAAAATCTGCTCTAGAAACCGCAATTCTTAAAATTTCTCAATGAAAATCACATTAGAATACTTCAAATAATTCTATCAATCAATTAATATCATTAGTTGAATTTGTTTCTTGGAAAAATTCCCACAAAAATCATCATGATCCCACCCTTGGGAGTTTTTTAATTTTTTAAAAATGCCAAAATCTGCTCTAGAAACCGCAATTCTTAAAATTTCTCAATGAAAATCACATTAGAATACTTCAAATAATTCTACCAATCAATTAATATCATTAGTTGAATTTTTTTCTTGGAAAAATTCCCACCAAAATCATCATGATCCCACCCTTGGGAATTTTTTAAAAATGCCTAAATCTGCTCTAGAAGCCGCAATTCTTAAAATTTCTCAATGAAAATCACATTAGAATACTTCAAATAATTCTACCAATCAATTAATATTATTAGTTGAATTTTTTTCTTGGAAAAATTCCCACAAAAATCATCATGATCCCACCCTTGGGAGTTTTTTTTTAATTTTTTAAAAATGCCAAAATCTGCTCTAGAAACCGCAATTTTTAAAATTTCTCAATGAAAATCACATTAGAACACTTCAAATAATTCTACCAATCAATTAATATCATTAGTTGAATTTTTTTCTTGGAAAAATTCCCACCAAAACTCATTATGATCCCACCCTTGGGAGTTTTTTTTTTAATTTTTTAAAAATGCCAAAAATCTGCTCTAGAAGCCGCAATTCTTAAAATTTCTCAATAAAAATCACATTAGAATACTTCAAATAATTCTACCAATCAATTAATATCATTAGTTGAATTTTTTTCTTGGAAAAATTCCCACCAAAACTCATCATGATCCCACCCTTGGGAGTTTTTTTTTTAATTTTTTAAAAATGCCAAAATCTGCTCTAGAAACCGCAATTCTTAAAATTTCTCAATGAAAATCACATTAGAATACTTCAAATAATTCTACCAATCAATTAATATCATTAGTTGAATTTTTTTCTTGGAAAAATTCCCACCAAAAATCATCATGATCCCACCCTTGGGAGTTTTTTTTAATTTTTTAAAAATGCCAAAATCTGCTCTAAAAACCGCAATTCTTAAAATTTCTCAATGAAAATCACATTAGAATACTTCAAATAATTCTACCAATCAATTAATATCATTAGTTGAATTTTTTTCTTGGAAAAATTCCCACCAAAACTCATCATGATCCCACCCTTGGGAGTTTTTTTTAATTTTTTAAAAATGCCAAAATCTGCTCTAGAAACCGCGATTCTTAAAATTTCTCAATGAAAATCACATTAGAATACTTCAAATAATTCTACCAATCAATTAATATCATTAGTTGAATTTTTTTCTTGGAAAAATTCCCACCAAAAATCATCATGATCCCACCCTTGGGAGTTTTTTTTTTAATTTTTTAAAAATGCCAAAATCTGCTCTAGAAACCGCAATTCTTAAAATTTCTCAATGAAAATCACATTAGAATACTTCAAATAATTCTACCAATCAATTAATATCATTAGTTGAATTTTTTTCTTGGAAAAATTCCCACCAAAAATCATTATGATCCCACCCTTGGGAGTTTTTTTTTTAATTTTTTAAAAATGCCAAAAATCTGCTCTAGAAGCCGCAATTCTTAAAATTTCTCAATGAAAATCACATTAGAATACTTCAAATAATTCTACCAATCAATTAATATCATTAGTTGAATTTTTTTCTTGGAAAAATTCCCACCAAAACTCATCATGATCCCACCCTTGGGAGTTTTTTTTAATTTTTTAAAAATGCCAAAATCTGCTCTAGAAACCGCAATTCTTAAAATTTCTCAATGAAAATCACATTAGAATACTTCAAATAATTCTACCAATCAATTAATATCATTAGTTGAATTATTTTCTTGGAAAAATTCTCACAAAAATCATCATGATCCCACCCTTGGGAGTTTTTTTTAATTTTTTAAAAATGCCAAAATCTGCTCTAGAAACCGCAATTCTTAAAATTTCTCAATGAAAATCACATTATAATACTTCAAATAATTCTACCAATCAATTAATATCATTAGTTGAATTTTTTTCTTGGAAAAATTCCCACCAAAAATCATCATGATCCCACCCTTGGAAGTTTTTTAATTTTTTAAAAATGCCAAAATCTGCTCTAAAAACCGCAATTCTTAAAATTTCTCAATGAAAATCACATTAGAATACTTCAAATAATTCTATCAATCAATTAATATCATTAGTTGAATTATTTTCTTGGAAAAATTCCCACAAAAATCATCATGATCCCACCCTTGGGAGTTTTTTTTTTAATTTTTAAAAATGCCAAAATCTGCTCTAGAAACCGCAATTCTTAAAATTTCTCAATGAAAATCACATTAGAACACTTCAAATAATTCTACCAATCAATTAATATCATTAGTTGAATTATTTTCTTGGAAAAATTCCCACAAAAATCATCATGATCCCACCCTTGGGAGTTTTTTTTTTAATTTTTTAAAAATGCCAAAATCTGCTCTAGAAACCGCAATTCTTAAAATTTCTCAATGAAAATCACATTAGAATACTTCAAATAATTCTATCAATCAATTAATATCATTAGTTGAATTTGTTTCTTGGAAAAATTCCCACCAAAAATCATCATGATCCCACCCTTGGGAGTTTTTTTTAATTTTTTAAAAATGCCAAAATCTGCTCTAGAAACCGCAATTCTTAAAATTTCTCAATGAAAATCACATTAGAATACTTCAAATAATTCTACCAATCAATTAATATCATTAGTTGAATATTTTCTTGGAAAAATTCCCACAAAAATCATCATGATCCCACCCTTGGGAGTTTTTTAATTTTTTAAAAATGCCAAAATCTGCTCTAAAAACGGCAATTCTTAAAATTTCTCAATGAAAATCACATTAGAATACTTCAAATAATTCTATCAATCAATTAATATCATTAGTTGATTTTTTTTCTTGGAAAAATTCCCACCAAAAATCATCATGATCCCACCCTTGGGAGTTTTTTTTTTTAATTTTTTAAAAATGCCAAAATCTGCTCTAGAAACCGCAATTCTTAAAATTTCTTAATGAAAATCACATTAGAATACTTCAAATAATTCTACCAATCAATTAATATCATTAGTTGAATTTTTTTCTTGGAAAAATTCCCACCAAAAATCATCATGATCCCACCCTTGGGAGTTTTTTTTTAATTTTTTAAAAATGCCAAAATCCGCTCTAGAAGCCGCAATTCTTAAAATTTCTCAATGAAAATCACATTAGAATACTTCAAATAATTCTACCAATCAATTAATATCATTAGTTGAATTTTTTTCTTGGAAAAATTCCCACCAAAACTCATCATGATCCCACCCTTGGGAGTTTTTTTTTAATTTTTTAAAAATGCCAAAATCTGCTCTAGAAACCGCAATTCTTAAAATTTCTCAATGAAAATCACATTAGAATACTTCAAATAATTCTACCAATCAATTAATATTATTAGTTGATTTTTTTTCTTGGAAAAATTCCCACAAAAATCATCATGATCCCACCCTTGGGAGTTTTTTTTTAATTTTTTAAAAATGCCAAAATCTGCTCTAGAAACCGCAATTCTTAAAATTTCTCAATGAAAATCACATTAGAATACTTCAAATAATTCTACCAATCAATTAATATCATTAGTTGAATTTTTTTCTTGGAAAAATTCCCACCAAAACTCATCATGATCCCACCCTTGGGAGTTTTTTTTTAATTTTTTAAAAATGCCAAAATCTGCTCTAGAAACCGCAATTCTTAAAATTTCTCAATGAAAATCACATTAGAATACTTCAAATAATTCTACCAATCAATTAATATCATTAGTTGAATTTTTTTCTTGGAAAAATTCCCACCAAAAATCATCATGATCCCACCCTTGGGAGTTTTTTTTTTAATTTTTTAAAAATGCCAAAATCTGCTCTAGAAGCCGCAATTCTTAAAATTTCTCAATGAAAATCACATTAGAATACTTCAAATAATTCTACCAATCAATTAATATCATTAGTTGAATTATTTTCTTGGAAAAATTCCCACAAAAATCATCATGATCCCACCCTTGGGAGTTTTTTTTAATTTTTTAAAAATGCCAAAATCTGCTCTAGAAACCGCAATTCTTAAAATTTCTCAATGAAAATCACATTAGAATACTTCAAATAATTCTATCAATCAATTAATATCATTAGTTGAATTATTTTCTTGGAAAAATTCCCACAAAAATCATCATGATCCCACCCTTGGGAGTTTTTTTTTAATTTTTGAAAATGCCAAAATCTGCTCTAGAAACCGCAATTCTTAAAATTTCTCAATGAAAATCACATTAGAATACTTCAAATAATTGTACCAATCAATTAATATTATTAGTTGAATTTTTTTCTTGGAAAAATTCCCACAAAAATCATCATGATCCCACCCTTGGGAGTTTTTTTTAATTTTTTAAAAATGCCAAAATCTGCTCTAGAAACCGCAATTTTTAAAATTTCTCAATGAAAATCACATTAGAACACTTCAAATAATTCTACCAATCAATTAATATCATTAGTTGAACTTTTTTCTTGGAAAAATTCCCACCAAAACTCATCATGATCCCACCCTTGGGAGTTTATTTTAATTTTTTAAAAATGCCAAAATCTGCTCTAGAAACCGCAATTTTTAAAATTTCTCAATGAAAATCACATTAGAACACTTCAAATAATTCTACCAATCAATTAATATCATTAGTTGAACTTTTTTCTTGGAAAAATTCCCACCAAAACTCATCATGATCCCACCCTTGGGAGTTTTTTTTAATTTTTTAAAAATGCCAAAATCTGCTCTAGAAACCGCAATTCTTAAAATTTCTCAATGAAAATCACATTAGAATACTTCAAATAATTCTACCAATCAATTAATATCATTAGTTGAATTTTTTTCTTGGAAAAATTCCCACCAAAACTCATCATGATCCCACCCTTGGGAGTTTTTTTTAATTTTTTAAAAATGCCAAAATCTGCTCTAGAAACCGCAATTCTTAAAATTTCTCAATGAAAATCACATTAGAATACTTCAAATAATTCTACCAATCAATTAATATCATTAGTTGAATTTTTTTCTTGGAAAAATTCCCACCAAAAATCATCATGATCCCACCCTTGGGAGTTTTTTTTAATTTTTTAAAAATGCCAAAATCTGCTCTAAAAACCGCAATTCTTAAAATTTCTCAATGAAAATCACATTATAATACTTCAAATAATTCTACCAATCAATTAATATCATTAGTTGAATTTTTTTCTTGGAAAAATTCCCACAAAAATCATCATGATCCCACCCTTGGGAGTTTTTTTAATTTTTTAAAAATGCCAAAATCTGCTCTGGAAACAGCAATTCTTATAATTTCTCAAAGAAAATCACATTAGAATACTTCAAATAATTCTACCAATCAATTAATATCATTAGTTGAATTATTTTCTTGGAAAAATTCCCACAAAAATCATCATGATCCCACCCTTGGGAGTTTTTTTTTTTTAATTTTTAAAAATGCCAAAATCTGCTCTAGAAACCGCAATTCTTAAAATTTCTCAATGAAAATCACATTATAATACTTCAAATAATTCTACCAATCAATTAATATCATTAGTTGAATTTTTTTCTTGGAAAAATTCCCACCAAAAATCATCATGATCCCACCCTTGGGAGTTTTTTAATTTTTTAAAAATGCCAAAATCTGCTCTAAAAACCGCAATTCTTAAAATTTCTCAATGAAAATCACATTATAATACTTCAAATAATTCTACCAATCAATTAATATCATTAGTTGAATTTTTTTCTTGGAAAAATTCCCACAAAAATCATCATGATCCCACCCTTGGGAGTTTTTTTTAATTTTTTAAAAATGCCAAAATCTGCTCTAGAAACCGCAATTCTTAAAATTTCTCAATGAAAATCACATTAGAATACTTCAAATAATTCTACCAATCAATTAATATCATTAGTTGAATATTTTCTTGGAAAAATTCCCACAAAAATCATCATGATCCCACCCTTGGGAGTTTTTTTTTAATTTTTTAAAAATGCCAAAATCTGCTCTAGAAACCGCAATTCTTAAAATTTCTCAATGAAAATCACATTATAATACTTCAAATAATTCTACCAATCAATTAATATCATTAGTTGAATTTTTTTCTTGGAAAAATTCCCACCAAAAATCATCATGATCCCACCCTTGGGAGTTTTTTAATTTTTTAAAAATGCCAAAATCTGCTCTAAAAACCGCAATTCTTAAAATTTCTCAATGAAAATCACATTATAATACTTCAAATAATTCTACCAATCAATTAATATCATTAGTTGAATTTTTTTCTTGGAAAAATTCCCACCAAAAATCATCATGATCCCACCCTTGGGAGTTTTTTAATTTTTTAAAAATGCCAAAATCTGCTCTAAAAACCGCAATTCTTAAAATTTCTCAATGAAAATCACATTAGAATACTTCAAATAATTCTACCAATCAATTAATATCATTAGTTGAATTTTTTTCTTGGAAAAATTCCCACCAAAACTCATCATGATCCCACCCTTGGGAGTTTTTTTTTAATTTTTTAAAAATGCCAAAATCTGCTCTAGAAACCGCAATTCTTAAAATTTCTCAATGAAAATCACATTAGAATACTTCAAATAATTGTACCAATCAATTAATATTATTAGTTGAATTTTTTTCTTGGAAAAATTCCCACAAAAATCATCATGATCCCACCCTTGGGAGTTTTTTTTAATTTTTTAAAAATGCCAAAATCTGCTCTAGAAACCGCAATTTTTTAAATTTCTCAATGAAAATCACATTAGAATACTTCAAATAATTCTACCAATCAATTAATATCATTAGTTGAACTTTTTTCTTGGAAAAATTCCCACCAAAACTCATCATGATCCCACCCTTGGGAGTTTTTTTTAATTTTTTAAAAATGCCAAAATCTGCTCTAGAAACCGCAATTCTTAAAATTTCTCAATGAAAATCACATTAGAATACTTCAAATAATTCTACCAATCAATTAATATCATTAGTTGAATTTTTTTCTTGGAAAAATTCCCACCAAAACTCATCATGATCCCACCCTTGGGAGTTTTTTTTAATTTTTTAAAAATGCCAAAATCTGCTCTAGAAACCGCAATTCTTAAAATTTCTCAATGAAAATCACATTAGAATACTTCAAATAATTCTACCAATCAATTAATATCATTAGTTGAATTTTTTTCTTGGAAAAATTCCCACAAAAATCATCATGATCCCACCCTTGGGAGTTTTTTAATTTTTTAAAAATGCCAAAATCTGCTCTAGAAACCGCAATTCTTATAATTTCTCAATGAAAATCACATTATAATACTTCAAATAATTCTACCAATCAATTAATATCATTAATTGAATTATTTTCTTGGAAAAATTCCCACAAAAATCATCATGATCCCACCCTTGGGAGTTTTTTTTTAATTTTTAAAAATGCCAAAATCTGCTCTAGAAACCGCAATTCTTAAAATTTCTCAATGAAAATCACATTAGAATACTTCAAATAATTCTACCAATCAATTAATATCATTAGTTGAATTTTTTTCTTGGAAAAATTCCCACCAAAAATCATCATGATCCCACCCTTGGGAGTTTTTTTTTAATTTTTTAAAAATGCCAAAATCTGCTCTAGAAACCGCAATTCTTAAAATTTCTCAATGAAAATCACATTAGAATACTTCAAATAATTCTACCAATCAATTAATATCATTAGTTGAATTTTTTTCTTGGAAAAATTCCCACCAAAACTCATCATGATCCCACCCTTGGGAGTTTTTTTTAATTTTTTAAAAATGCCAAAATCTGCTCTAGAAACCGCAATTCTTAAAATTTCTCAATGAAAATCACATTAGAATACTTCAAATAATTCTACCAATCAATTAATATCATTAGTTGAATTTTTTTCTCGGAAAAATTCCCACAAAAATCATCATGATCCCACCCTTGGGAGTTTTTTTTAATTTTTTAAAAATGCCAAAATCTGCTCTAGAAACCGCAATTCTTAAAATTTCTCAATGAAAATCACATTAGAATACTTCAAATAATTCTACCAATCAATTAATATCATTAGTTGAATTATTTTCTTGGAAAAATTCCCACAAAAATCATCATGATCCCACCCTTGGGAGTTTTTTTTAATTTTTTAAAAATGCCAAAATCTGCTCTAGAAACCGCAATTCTTAAAATTTCTCAATGAAAATCACATTATAATACTTCAAATAATTCTACCAATCAATTAATATCATTAGTTGAATTTTTTTCTTGGAAAAATTCCCACCAAAAATCATCATGATCCCACCCTTGGGAGTTTTTTAATTTTTTAAAAATGCCAAAATCTGCTCTAAAAACCGCAATTCTTAAAATTTCTCAATGAAAATCACATTATAATACTTCAAATAATTCTACCAATCAATTAATATCATTAGTTGAATTTTTTTCTTGGAAAAATTCCCACCAAAACTCATCATGATCCCACCCTTGGGAGTTTTTTTTAATTTTTTAAAAATGCCAAAATCTGCTCTAAAAACCGCAATTCTTAAAATTTCTCAATGAAAATCACATTAGAATACTTCAAATAATTCTACCAATCAATTAATATCATTAGTTGAATTTTTTTCTTGGAAAAATTCCCACCAAAACTCATCATGATCCCACCCTTGGGAGTTTTTTTTTTAATTTTTAAAAATGCCAAAATCTGCTCTAGAAACCGCAATTCTTAAAATTTCTCAATGAAAATCACATTAGAATACTTCAAATAATTGTACCAATCAATTAATATTATTAGTTGAATTTTTTTCTTGGAAAAATTCCCACAAAAATCATCATGATCCCACCCTTGGGAGTTTTTTTTAATTTTTTAAAAATGCCAAAATCTGCTCTAGAAACCGCAATTTTTAAAATTTCTCAATGAAAATCACATCAGAACACTTCAAATAATTCTACCAATCAATTAATATCATTAGTTGAACTTTTTTCTTGGAAAAATTCCCACCAAAACTCATCATGATCCCACCCTTGGGAGTTTTTTTTAATTTTTAAAAATGCCAAAATCTGCTCTAGAAACCGCAATTCTTAAAATTTCTCAATGAAAATCACATTAGAATACTTCAAATAATTCTACCAATCAATTAATATCATTAGTTGAATTTTTTTCTTGGAAAAATTCCCACCAAAACTCATCATGATCCCACCCTTGGGAGTTTTTTTTAATTTTTTAAAAATGCCAAAATCTGCTCTAGAAACCGCAATTCTTAAAATTTCTCAATGAAAATCACATTAGAATACTTCAAATAATTCTACCAATCAATTAATATCATTAGTTGAATTTTTTTCTTGGAAAAATTCCCACCAAAAATCATCATGATTCCACCCTTGGGAGTTTTTTTTTAATTTTTTAAAAATGCCAAAATCTGCTCTAAAAACCGCAATTCTTAAAATTTCTCAATGAAAATCACATTAGAATACTTCAAATAATTCTACCAATCAATTAATATCATTAGTTGAATTTTTTTCTTGGAAAAATTCCCACAAAAATCATCATGATCCCACCCTTGGGAGTTTTTTAATTTTTTAAAAATGCCAAAATCTGCTCTAGAAACAGCAATTCTTATAATTTCTCAATGAAAATCACATTAGAATACTTCAAATAATTCTACCAATCAATTAATATCATTAGTTGAATTATTTTCTTGGAAAAATTCCCACCAAAATCATCATGATCCCACCCTTGGGAGTTTTTTTTTAATTTTTAAAAATGCCAAAATCTGCTCTAGAAACCGCAATTCTTAAAATTTCTCAATGAAAATCACATTAGAATACTTCAAATAATTCTACCAATCAATTAATATCATTAGTTGAATTTTTTTCTTGGAAAAATTCCCACCAAAAATCATTATGATCCCACCCTTCGGAGTTTTTTTTAATTTTTTAAAAATGCCAAAATCTGCTCTAGAAACCGCAATTCTTAAAATTTCTCAATGAAAATCACATTAGAATACTTCAAATAATTCTACCAATCAATTAATATCATTAGTTGAATTTTTTTCTTGGAAAAATTCCCACAAAAATCATCATGATCCCACCCTTGGGAGTTTTTTTTTAATTTTTGAAAATGCCAAAATCTGCTCTAAAAACCGCAATTCTTAAAATTTCTCAATGAAAATCACATTAGAATACTTCAAATAATTCTACCAATCAATTAATATCATTAGTTGAATTTTTTTCTTGGAAAAATTCCCACAAAAATCATCATGATCCCACCCTTGGGAGTTTTTTAATTTTTTAAAAATGCCAAAATCTGCTCTAGAAACAGCAATTCTTATAATTTCTCAATGAAAATCACATTAGAATACTTCAAATAATTCTACCAATCAATTAATATCATTAGTTGAATTATTTTCTTGGAAAAATTCCCACCAAAATCATCATGATCCCACCCTTGGGAGTTTTTTTTTAATTTTTAAAAATGCCAAAATCTGCTCTAGAAACCGCAATTCTTAAAATTTCTCAATGAAAATCACATTAGAATACTTCAAATAATTCTACCAATCAATTAATATCATTAGTTGAATTTTTTTCTTGGAAAAATTCCCACCAAAAATCATTATGATCCCACCCTTCGGAGTTTTTTTTAATTTTTTAAAAATGCCAAAATCTGCTCTAGAAACCGCAATTCTTAAAATTTCTCAATGAAAATCACATTAGAATACTTCAAATAATTCTACCAATCAATTAATATCATTAGTTGAATTTTTTTCTTGGAAAAATTCCCACAAAAATCATCATGATCCCACCCTTGGGAGTTTTTTTTTAATTTTTTAAAAATGCCAAAATCTGCTCTAGAAACCGCAATTCTTAAAATTTCTCAATGAAAATCACATTATAATACTTCAAATAATTCTACCAATCAATTAATATCATTAGTTGAATTTTTTTCTTGGAAAAATTCCCACCAAAAATCATCATGATCCCACCCTTGGGAGTTTTTTTTAATTTTTTAAAAATGCCAAAATCTGCTCTAGAAACCGCAATTCTTAAAATTTCTCAATGAAAATCACATTATAATACTTCAAATAATTCTACCAATCAATTAATATCATTAGTTGAATTTTTTTCTTGGAAAAATTCCCACCAAAAATCATCATGATCCCACCCTTGGGAGTTTTTTAATTTTTTAAAAATGCCAAAATCTGCTCTAAAAACCGCAATTCTTAAAATTTCTCAATGAAAATCACATTAGAATACTTCAAATAATTCTATCAATCAATTAATATTATTAGTTGATTTTTTTTCTTGGAAAAATTCCCACAAAAATCATCATGATCCCACCCTTGGGAGTTTTTTTTTTAATTTTTTAAAAATGCCAAAATCTGCTCTAGAAACCGCAATTCTTAAAATTTCTCAATGAAAATCACATTAGAATACTTCAAATAATTCTACCAATCAATTAATATCATCAGTTGAATTTTTTTCTTGGAAAAATTCCCACCAAAACTCATCATGATCCCACCCTTGGGAGTTTTTTTTTATTTTTTAAAAATGCCAAAATCTGCTCTAGAAACCGCAATTCTTAAAATTTCTCAATGAAAATCACATTAGAATACTTCAAATAATTCTACCAATCAATTAATATCATTAGTTGAATTTTTTTCTTAGAAAAATTCCCACCAAAACTCATCATGATCCCACCCTTGGGAGTTTTTTTTAATTTTTTAAAAATGCCAAAATCTGCTCTAGAAACCGCAATTCTTAAAATTTCTCAATGAAAATCACATTAGAATACTTCAAATAATTCTACCAATCAATTAATATCATTAGTTGAATTTTTTTCTTGGAAAAATTCCCACCAAAAATCATTATGATCCCACCCTTGGGAGTTTTTTTTTTAATTTTTTAAAAATGCCAAAAATCTGCTCTAGAAGCCGCAATTCTTAAAATTTCTCAATGAAAATCACATTAGAATACTTCAAATAATTCTACCAATCAATTAATATCATTAGTTGAATTATTTTCTTGGAAAAATTCCCACAAAAATCATCATGATCCCACCCTTGGGAGTTTTTTTAATTTTTTAAAAATGCCAAAATCTGCTCTAGAAACCGCAATTCTTAAAATTTCTCAATGAAAATCACATTAGAATACTTCAAATAATTCTACCAATTAATTAATATCATTAGTTGAATTTTTTTCTTGGAAAAATTCCCACCAAAAATCATCATGATCCCACCCTTGGGAGTTTTTTTTAATTTTTTAAAAATGCCAAAATCTGCTCTAAAAACCGCAATTCTTAAAATTTCTCAATGAAAATCACATTAGAATACTTCAAATAATTCTACCAATCAATTAATATCATTAGTTGAATTTTTTTCTTGGAAAAATTCCCACAAAAATCATCATGATCCCACCCTTGGGAGTTTTTTAATTTTTTAAAAATGCCAAAATCTGCTCTAGAAACAGCAATTCTTATAATTTCTCAATGAAGATCACATTAGAATACTTCAAATAATTCTACCAATCAATTAATATCATTAGTTGAATTATTTTCTTGGAAAAATTCCCACCAAAAATCATCATGATCCCACCCTTGGGAGTTTTTTTTTTTAATTTTTAAAAATGCCAAAATCTGCTCTAGAAACCGCAATTCTTAAAATTTCTCAATGAAAATCACATTAGAATACTTCAAATAATTCTACCAATCAATTAATATCATTAGTTGAATTTTTTTCTTGGAAAAATTCCCACCAAAACTCATCATGATCCCACCCTTGGGAGTTTTTTTTAATTTTTTAAAAATGCCAAAATCTGCTCTAGAAACCGCAATTCTTAAAATTTCTCAATGAAAATCACATTAGAATACTTCAAATAATTCTATCAATCAATTAATATCATTAGTTGAATTATTTTCTTGGAAAAATTCCCACAAAAATCATCATGATCCCACCCTTGGGAGTTTTTTTTTAATTTTTTAAAAATGCCAAAATCTGCTCTAGAAACCGCAATTCTTAAAATTTCTCAATGAAAATCACATTAGAATACTTCAAATAATTCTACCAATCAATTAATATCATTAGTTGAATTTTTTTCTTGGAAAAATTCCCACAAAAATCATCATGATCCCACCCTTGGGAGTTTTTTAATTTTTTAAAAATGACAAAATCTGCTCTAGAAACCGCGATTCTTAAAATTTCTCAATGAAAATCACATTAGAATACTTCAAGTAATTCTACCAATCAATTAGTATCATTAGTTGAATTATTTTCTTGGAAAAATTCCCACCAAAAATCATCATGACCCCACCCTTGGGAGGTTTTTTTTAATTTTTTAAAAATGCCAAAATCTGCTCTAGAAACCGCAATTCTTAAAATTTCTCAATGAAAATTACATTAGAATACTTCAAATAATTCTACCAATCAATTAATATCATTAGTTGAATTTTTTTCTTGGAAAAATTCCCACCAAAAATCATCATGATCCCACCCTTGGGAGTTTTTTTTTAATTTTTTAAAAATGCCAAAATCTGCTCTAGATGCCGCAATTCTTAAAATTTCTCAATGAAAATCACATTAGAATACTTCAAATAATTCTACCAATGAATTAATATCATTAGTTGAATTTTTTTCTTGGAAAAATTCCCACCAAAACTCATCATGATCCCACCCTTGGGAGTTTTTTTTTTAATTTTTTAAAAATGCCAAAATCTGCTCTAGAAACCGCAATTCTCAAAATTTCTCAATGAAAATCACATTAGAATACTTCAAATAATTCTACCAATCAATTAATATCATTAGTTGAATTTTTTTCTTGGAAAAATTCCCACAAAAATCATCATGATCCCACCCTTGGGAGTTTTTTTTAATTTTTTAAAAATGCCAAAATCTGCTCTAGAAACCGCAATTCTTAAAATTTCTCAATGAAAATCACATTAGAATACTTCAATTAATTCTACCAATCAATTAATATCATTAGTTGAATTTTTTTCTTGGAAAAATTCCCACCAAAACTCATCATGATCCCACCCTTGGGAGTTTTTTAATTTTTTAAAAATTACAAAATCTGCTCTAGAAACCGCGATTCTTAAAATTTCTCAATGAAAATCACATAAGAATACTTCAAGTAATTCTACCAATCAATTAGTATCATTAGTTGAATTATTTTCTTGGAAAAATTCCCACCAAAAATCATCATGACCCCACCCTTGGGAGGTTTTTTTTAATTTTTTAAAAATGCCAAAATCTGCTCTAGAAACCGCAATTCTTAAAATTTCTCAATGAAAATCACATTAGAATACTTCAAATAATTCTACCAATCAATTAATATCATTAGTTGAATTATTTTCTTGGAAAAATTCCCACAAAAATCATCATGATCCCACCCTTGGGAGTTTTTTTTAATTTTTTGACAAAATGCCAAAATCTGCTCTAGAAACCGCAATTCTTAAAATTTCTCAATGAAAATCACATTAGAATACTTCAAATAATTCTACCAATCAATTAATATCATTAGTTGAATTATTTTCTTGGAAAAATTCCCACAAAAATCATCATGATCCCACCCTTGGGAGTTTTTTTTAATTTTTTAAAAATGCCAAAATCTGCTCTAGAAACCGCAATTCTTAAAATTTCTCAATGAAAATCACATTAGAATACTTCAAATAATTCTACCAATCAATTAATATCATTAGTTGAATTTTTTTCTTGGAAAAATTCCCACCAAAAATCATCATGACCCCACCCTTGGGAGGTTCTTTTTAATTTTTTAAAATTGCCAAAATCTGCTCTAGAAACCGCAATTCTTAAAATTTCTCAATGAAAATCACATTAGAATACTTCAAATAATTCTACCAATCAATTAATATCATTAGTTGAATTATTTTCTTGGAAAAATTCCCACAAAAATCATCATGATCCCACCCTTGGGAGTTTTTTTTAATTTTTTAAAAATGCCAAAATCTGCTCTAGAAACCGCAATTCTTAAAATTTCTCAATGAAAATCACATTAGAATACTTCAAATAATTCTACCAATCAATTAATATAATTAGTTGAATTTTTTTCTTGGAAAAATTCCCACCAAAAATCATCATGATCCCACCCTTGGGAGTTTTTTAATTTTTTAAAAATGCCAAAATCTGCTCTAAAAACCGCGATTCTTAAAATTTCTCAATGAAAATCACATTAGAATACTTCAAATAATTCTACCAATCAATTAGTATCATTAGTTGAATTATTTTCTTGGAAAAATTCCCACCAAAAATCATCATGACCCCACCCTTGGGAGGTTTTTTTTTAATTTTTTAAAAATGCCAAAATCTGCTCTAAAAACCGCAATTCTTAAAATTTCTCAATGAAAATCACATTAGAATACTTCAAATAATTCTACCAATCAATTAATATCATTAGTTGAATTATTTTCTTGGAAAAATTCCCACCAAAATCATCATGATC